>NC_041403.2:15827170-16057170 GCF_900747795.2 Erpetoichthys calabaricus
GACACAAAATGTCACCTGATCTGTTGAATCTCGACCTCTACTGTGACTTGCCCTTGTGTCAAATCAGAATGTGGCTTACACAGCATGAACCACTGACTATCCCACCTTGTGTCAATAGTGCAGGTCGTTGTCGGTGGTAGTGTAATGGTGCGCAAATCAAGTCAAGAGTATTTATTGTCATCTCATCCATATACAGTAGTACAGCATACAGTGAAACGAAACAGCGTTCCTCCAGGACCATGGCGCAACGTAAAACACAGGACAACGAAGAATCCACGACACATAACATAAAGACACATAATATATAACAAGGTGTATGTGAGTCAAATGTGCAAACGTGCAACCATGTGCAACACTGCAGAACAGAACACATATATCAGATATCAGACCGGTCCACGAGTGTTCAGGAGTCTGACTGCTTGGGTGAAGACACTGTTACACATTCTGGAGGTGAGGGCCCGAATGCTTTGGTACCTTTTTCCCAATGGCAGGGGTGTAAATAGTGAATGTGTGGGGTGTGTTGGATCCTTCACAATGCTGGTGACTTTGCAGATGCAGCATGTGGTGTAAATGTCCATGATGGAGAGAAGTGAGACATCGATGATCTTCTCAGCTGTCTTCACTGTCTGTTGTAGGGCTTTGCAATCCCTGACCGTGCAATTTCCAAACCAGACAGTGATGCAGTTGCTCAGGATGCTCTCTGTGGTTCCTCTGTAGAATGTTGTTAGAGCATCTGGTGGAAAATGGGCTTTCCTCAGCCTATGCAGGAAGTAGAGCCGCTGCTGGGCTTTCTTGGCTAAAGGGCTCTCCTGGCCCACCTTATTACTCCTGATACCACCTTAGCACCATCTGAATGGAACAGCATACCCAACTATTGGTACCAACTAACCCCCTTAATGGCCACAGTCTGATGAATAATGTGCAATGTCACAGAGCACTCATCATCTCAATAGATATTCCCATAAACAGGACAGTGACTTCAGTTTACACCAATGCATCACCCAATTCATAAATCTGAATCCCAATATAGCGCTTTTGGGATGAAGTGAAATGAGATGTCCATAGCTGGAAAAACCCTGGACCAGTGTGATGCCATTGAATCAGCAGGGATCAAAATCTGTAAGGAATGTCTCCGACACCTTGTTGAATCCATGACTGAAGACTTCAGTTGATTCTGGTGCTAGAAGGAGGCCCTACCAGTACTAAATAAGAATATAGTGACCACCAAGTTTATATACGTATAACGACCAATTCAGTCAAACAAAACACTAACTCCACCGTGGAGCTGCTTTAATAGCACCTTTTGCCCCTCAGATCACCATGACTTTGCTCTCTCCATTTAGCACACTTGGCCCCTCTTTAGCATAGTCCTTACTTTTCATTTATGATGGAAGCAGACTGTTCAGTCAGTGTTCAAGCGGGGGTCCCACTAATCCCTTGACAAACTGCTTGTTTCCATGTTTCACATGAAATTCCTTCCATCCTTTGCTAAGGTAGTCAGGATTGAACCGCTTGTCCATTTTTCTGTGCCCCCTTTGTATGGTGTTGTTTCCTTGTGACCAGAAGAGGAAGACTCCATTTCTCCTGAGGCAACTTTACTGGCCAGGACAGACCCCTAGGAACCTCTGGCTCCATCCTAGGGTGAATCCTTCATGAGACATTTGTGTTTACCTCATGAAAAGACAGACGAGCACACTAAGGAATCTGGAGCTCATTGTTGGTTTGGGGCTTCTGCTGTGCCTGTGACATATACAACATACGGCAAGAGTAACTGTGAAGATAGATAGATAGATAGATAGATAGATAGATAGATAGATAGATAGATAGATAGATAGATAGATAGATAGATAGATAGATAGATAGATAGATAGATAGATAGATAAGAAAGGCACTTTATAATAGATGGATGTGAAAGGCACTACAGTCGACCCTTGATATACGACCAGCCTGACATGCAAACAAGTTGATTTACGACCAAAAGTTTTGTTTTGATTTACGACCAACGTCTTGCGTTACGACCTGAATGCGGTCACGTGTATCCGCTTGTGAGATTGTAGACAAACAGCCAAGAGTGTTCATAAGCGTCAGTTGGAGCCCAGATACATGTGTTTTGGATGTAATTTCAGTCAGTGCAGTGATTTATATAATTTTTTTCGATAATTGCTAAGGGAGGACGAGAAGGTAACGAAGGTAAAGAAAGCGATCACAATCGAAACGAAGAAGGAAATTGTGTGGAAATATGAGAGTGGTGTTCATGTGACCGATCTCGCTAATATGTACAGCATGTCAAAATCCACCATCGCAACAATTTTACGAAGATTTGTATAAGGAGGCTCCGTCTAAACAATAACCACCTTCCATTTCATTCTCCTCCTCCTCCTCCTCCCTTCCTGCAACCCAAAGATGTCAAATTAAATAGTGAGTACAGTATGAAATTGTTGTTTCTGGTAGGCTAGGCACTTTTTATAACTTTTTGGTTAGTACATTAGAAAAATTCTTGGTGTTTTGGTAAATTATGCACATTATACAACCCAGTTTTATTATCAAAAGGTTAAGTAAGTGTTGCTGTGGGAGGTTCGGAACGCATTATGGGTATTTCCATTATTTCTTATGGGAAAAATAGTCTTGACTTACAACCAACTTGAGTTACAACCAGCCCTCGTGAACGAATTGAGTTCGTATGTCAAGGGTCCACTTGACTTACGATATATGATTGATAGATATGAAAGGCTCTGTATGATAGAGAAATACATAGATAGGAAGGGTACTGTATAATAATAGAAACATAGAGAAGAAAGACACTATGTAATACATACAGTATATATTTTCTTTATTTAAAAAATACAAACTTCAATATATTCAATTAACACACAACCAAAATATTTTATTTAAAAATACCTTTCTTCAAATGAACTCCATAAACTACTCCATTACACATCTTAACCCACACCTATAGAAAGAAGATAAGAAGCACATTGCATACTAGACTTATAGAAAAGGCACTGTATAGCAAACAGATGTGAAATGAAAAATATAAATGATAGACAGACAGAAGACATGCACTATAAAACATATTAATAGGAAAGGGTACTATATAACATAGATGCATAAGAAAGGTATTGAATAAGAATTAAATAGGTAGACAGGGTGAAGGCAGTATATATTAATAGAGAGAAAGACACATACATATGAAAGACAATACATAGTATTGTAATACATATCTTATTACTATATAATAAGATATAGTGCCTATCTGTCTGTCTATAACTGACAGATAAAGAGATAGAATGAAAGGCAAAATCATAGATATATGAAAAGTACTATATAACAGATATGTAGAATGAGAGGCAAATCAGAAAGATATATAAAAGGCACTATATAATGCATAAATGAAAGGCACTATATAATAGAGGTAGAATTAAAGGCATTAGATAGATAGATAGATAGATAGATAGATAGATAGATAGATAGATAGATAGATAGATAGATAGATAGATAGATAGAGGCACTGTGTAACAGATGGAACAAAAGGCACTAAATAATAGATAAAATGAGCATGTAATAGATAGAATGAAAGTCAGTATATAATAAACAGATATATAGTGTGGCCAGGGGTTATGCCCAGCCGGGACGCCTGGAAGGACAAGGAGAGGGACTACATCTCCCCTGGACCATGAGAGAGCAGCCACCCTGGTCTATATGGGGGCCACAGGAACCGAGCATGGAAGCTCAACCCTATTGGGGCCCGTGGCCAACACAGGGGGGCGCCCAGAGGATTGTGGAGCCCTGGATGTCAGCACTTCCACACAACCGGAAGTGCTGCCGGAAGGAATTCCAGGGACACCCGGAGTGCTTCTGGGTGCTCACACGGCACTTCTGCCACACCAGGAAGTGCTGCCGGAAGACCGTCAAAGAGCACCTGGAGCACATCCTGGTGACTATAAATGATGCCGCCTCCCTCGAGTAAATGAGCAAGAATCAGGAGGAAGAAGGCAAAGCTTGGGAGGAGAGGAGTAAAGACGGCAGGAAAAGTCCAGACAGGAGAAACGGACTTATTAAGGGTGTTTGGTGCACTGTCACTGTGTTGTGTGCTTAAACTGTAAATAAAACTGTGTGTGTTTTCGAGACATTCTGTGTCTGCCTGTTTGTGTCCGAGCTGATCTACCACAATAGACTGAAATATACTATAATAGATAGAACAAATACCACTAGTGGAAACACAGATGGCAGAGAGAAGCAGAGCATTTGATCTCTTGGGCCCTCACCAGGCCACCTTTACTTATTTGTGCTATCGGATGTCCACCATACCGCCTGAATTCTTTAGCCACCGTGACAAGGCTCATACTGTTTAAGGAGCTGTGAATGTGGAGGAGGCTTCTGATCATTTGGCTAAGTCCATCAGACCCCCCCCCCCCCCCCCATATCCCCTGATTCTGCTGCTACTGTGGCAGTGACGGAGCTGGAAGGAGAAGTTGTCAAGAAAGATGGACGGCTGCAGAGAAGGTTGTCACCAAGAGCTGGCAGACTGATGGAGGTCACTTGTCCCTACCTCCTTATGAAGGGTTCACACATACATGTGGTTCATTCACCCATCCATATTGTTTGTTACGAGTTGCTTCATTCCCCGTATTGTGTGTTGGGCGCCGCTTGAACCCGGACAGTTGTGACGTATTGCACGTTTGATTAGCACATGCAGGTGAAAATTTCACTGGACTGTGTACATGTGACACAGTATAAGTGACATGGTGGGAAGCAAAATGCTGGATCAAAGGGCGTTGACTAAGTAAGTGGCAGTCAAAATGAGAGTCGAGTCTTTTTTTAAATATTTCAAAGAAACATTATTTATATATTTACAATTTTCAGCTGGTCGGTCAGCTTTGCATTCTCTCCAGATGTTTTGCGTTGCACCCAGGTGATGTCCAGCACACGTCAATTCCTTCCCTGCTCGACAGGTGGCGCTCGGCTTGCCCCATTTCTCTTTATCCTGTCAGTCGCTAGCTACACTGGGTGCCCCTCGGTGCCTCCGCTTTACAAATTGTTTTTCCGCGCTAAGCCTGCCAAACAAAAGAGTTTGGGCCGACGGTCGATCCCCTGATGGCCGAGCGCGCGCACGCTAATGTGGGAATTAAAATGCGGCCCCGGCTTGGTGCTCAGCTGGCCCGTCCGAGGCGCGGGGCGTCTGCCGCCCTCCACTAACCTTGTCATTGTCAGAGGGATACAAAAGGCTGCGCGCCGGGAGCCTGAAGCCGCTGATTAGAGTGAGTGACAAAGTGGAGCTGCGAGTCCACTCGGGCCTTCATAATAAATCAATCAGCGGGTAATAGAATTCCATCAATCCTGCCTCATCCCTGAGGGTCCTGCGCCAGGATGAAGAGCTCGTTCCTCTGGGACTGTACAACTGTTATTATTCAATTACGCTCTTTTCTTTCCAGTTAAAGACCATGATATCATTATCACTTAATGAATACATATAATTGGATCTGGACTCTTCTTTTAGCTGATGAATACTGTTCACTATTCATTCAGCCTCATCTCATCTTGTGGGCATTTATCATAGACTTTTAGCTGGAAATGATGATGACAGAGGGAATTTAGAATTAGCTCAGTATTCATTCAATGCTTAGTTAAACACAAAGGATAATAAAAATGAAATTCAGAGAGAGAGCGAGAGAGAGAGCGAGTGAGAGATAGGGGGGTCTGGAGGCCACACACACACACACACACACATAAGGGGCGTCATCGGGGAAAGAACCCCCCCGTCTGCAACTCACCGGCCATTGTTGCTGCCCTCACTCATCCCCTCACAATGTTCATGAGCCATGAGGCTCACCAAGGTATCGCCACTTTCCGATTTATTATTAGACCTCTCAGTTTTGGGGGGACTCTCAGACCTTGTGTTAGTTTTGCTTCACACGCGTTATCAGTTCTCTAAGCTCCAGGAGGCTTCCGACTTTTTATTCAGTTCCATCGGCCTCAATTGTTTTCTCAGTTCAATTTCAGGGGTCTCCCTCTTTTTAATACGTTTCTCAGTTTTTCGGCGGGGAGGGTGGGGGCTCTCGAACTTTTTGCTAGTTTTGCTCCACACACATCATCAGTTTTTCAAGCTTCAGGGGGTTTCTGGCTTTTTGATTCAGTTCTCTCAGCCTCATATTGTTTTCTTAGTTCAGCTACAGGGGTCTCCCTCTTTTTAATAAGTCTCTCAGTTTTGGGTGGGTTTCTCAAACTTTTTGTTAGTTATGCTTGGCATGCATTATCAATTCTTCAAGCTCGAGGAAGTTTCTGGCGTTTGATTCAGTTCTCCAAGACTCAGTTTGCTTCTTAGGTCTCTCAACTTAAGGGGTCTCACTCTTTTTATTATATCTCTCAGTTTTGGAAGTTTCTCAAATTTTTTGCTAGTTTTGATTCACATGTTCTTCAGACTTGAGGAGGTTTCTGACTTTTGATTCTGTTCTATCAGCCTCAGTTGTTTTCTTAGTTTACCTCAAGGGTTCTCACTCTTTTTATTACATCTTTCAGTTTTTTTTTGGGGGGGGGGGTCTCAAACTTTTTTCTGTCTTACCAGCATCATGGGCTCCAGTCCAAAGCAGAGCACTGGGGCCCCTGTTTTGATAGCAAAACAGGAACGTACATAGGCATCAGAAACATCGCTGGGGCCCCCGGCCAGTGCCCATTGTGCCCGTACATTAAGACAGCCCTGGCAGGGGGTTCTCAAACTTTAAGTTGATTTTGCCTCACACAAATTATAAGTTCTTCATACTAGAGGAGGGTGGCATGGTGGCGCAGTGGGTAGTGCTGCTGCCTCACAGTTACACACACCTCCCAGGTCCTACCTGCGTGGAGTTTGCATGTTCTCCCCGTGTCTGCGTGGGTTTCCTCCCACAGTCCAAAGACATGCAGCTTAGGTGCATTGGCGATCCTAAATTGTCCCTAGTGTGTGCTTTGTGTGGGGGTGTGTGTGCCCTGCGGTGGGCTGGTGCCCAGCCTGGGGTTTGTTTCCTGCCTTGCGTCCTGTGTTGGCTGGGATTGGCTCCAGCAGACCCCCCCGTGACCCTGTAGTTAGGATATAGCGGTTTGAATAATGGATGGATGAATACTAGAGGAAGTCTCTGACTTTTTATTCACTTCTCCCAGACTCAATTTGTTTCTTAGGTCTCTCTGCTTAAGGGGTCTCACTCTTTTTATTACATCTCTCAGTTTTGGAGGTTTCTCAAAATTTTTGTTAGTTTTGCTTGACATGCGTGATCGATTCTTCAAACTCAAGGAAGTTTCTGGCGTTTGATTCAGTTCTCCAAGATTCAGTTTGCTTCTTGGGTCTCTCAGCTTAAGGGGTCTCAGTTATTTTATTGCATCTCTCAGTTTTGAAAGTTTCTCAAATTTTTGGCAGTTTTCCTTCACACAAATTAGCAGTTCTGCAGGCTCGAGGAGGTTTCTGACTTTTGATTCTGTTCTATCAGCCTCAATTGTTTTCTTAGTTCAACTCAAGGGGTCTCAGTCTTTTTTAATAATTAATAATAATTCTTTGCATTTATATAGCGCTTTTCTCATTACTCAAAGCGCTCAGCAATTGCAGGTTAAGGGCCTTGCTGAAGGGCCCAACAGAGCAGAGTACCTTTTGGCATTTACGGGATTCGAACCGGCAACCTTCCGATTGGCAGGGCATATCCCCAGCCTCAGAGCCACCACTCCGTCCTTATTACATTTATTTTTTATTACATTTCTCAGTATTGCGGGGGGGTTCTCAAATTTTTTGTTAGTTTTGCTTCAAGCTTAAGGACATTTCTGACTTTTGATTCAGTTCTCCAAGACTCAGTATGTTTCTTAAATCTCTCAGCTTCAGGGGTCTCAGTTGTTTTATTACATCTCTCAGTTCTGGAGTATCTCAGACTTGTTAGTTTGGCTTCACGTGGTCTCTCACTTCTTTAAGCTTGTGGAGGTTTTCTTCGGTTCTGCCATCTTCAACTGTTTTCATAGTTCTGCCAGCTCAAAGGGTCTCAATCTTATTATTAGATCTTACAGTTTTTGAGTTCTCAGACGTTTTATTAGTGGTCCCCCTTCAACAGTGATACAGTAATCCCTCGCTACTTCGCGGTTCACTTTTCGCAGATTCACGACTTCGCGGATTTTATATGTAAGCATATCTAAATATATAATGTGGATTTTTCGCTGCTTCGCGGGTTTCTGCGGACAATGGCTCTTTTTACTTCTGGTACTTGCTTCCTCAGTTGGTTTGCCCAGTTGATTTCATACAAGAGATGCTATTGGCGGATGGCTGAGAAGCTACCCAATCAGAGCACGCAGTTAAGTTCCTGTGTGCTGCTGATTGGCTCAGCGACGGAGTGTTGCATTAACCAGGAAGTCTCATCTCACTCATTCAGCATTAACGTGCTACTGCTTCAGGGGCTGTGTCCAAGTGCCAACAGAAGATGCAAATGATTGCAGAAAAGGTAAAAGTTTTGGATATGTTGAAGGAAGGGAACAGCTACACCGCTGCAGGACACCATCACAGCATCAATGAGTCCACGATTCTTTTTATTTAAAAAGGAGGAAAAGCATATAAGATCTACAGCCGCAGTGTCCTTTAACCAGGGCGCAAAACGAGTTGGAAGTGGACGTGATAAGGCAGTAGTCTGGATGGAATCTGCTTTAGGAATCTTTGCAACAAGGTCGACGACGTCATGACCGCCTACAAGCTGCTCTTCGACCGGAAAAAGAAGCAGCGGCAGCAACTGCCGATCACAATCTTTTTGCAGCAACAAAAAGAGCCGGTTCCTACTACTACTACTACTACTACTACTACTAATACTACTACTACGGATACACCTTCGGAAAACCGTGGAGGAGGTGCCCCAGGAAATGGCACCGCCGTCTGAAGAGACGTAAAATACAGTCATCGGCTGCACAGTAAAAGTCATCATCACCTTCATCGTCATCATTTTTACTGTGCAGCATATTCATCACAATCATCACGTCATATATAGCTACTTGTACTTCACTATACAGTAAGTGTAAACTTATCTACCGATTTCATATTGCTTAGCAGTTGTCCCTGTTATTAATAGAGTAAAGGGTGGGTTGTAAACAATACAGGGAGGGTTTAAAAACGTCCAAATACACGTTAAATAATTAAATAAATATGGTGTCCCTACTTCGCGGAAATTCAGTTATCACGGTCGGCCTTGGAACCTATCTCCCGCGATAAGTGAGGGATTACTGTACACAATACACCATCTGAAATACACATTTTATCAGCTCACAATGGTCTCAAAATTTTTATCTGTTCTCATGTGTCAGGGATCTCAAAATTTTTTGTTAGTGGCGGCTCTGAGGCTAGGGATCTGCACCGGCAATCAGTAAATGCCAGAAGTGACTCCCTGAGCAGAGTGGCACCCTGAGCAGAGCCCTTAACCTGCCATTGCTTTGTCCTGGTGTGATAATAATCTGCATCCAGCCCTGCAAGGAGGTCCTCCAACTTACAAGGAAAATTTATGAGGGTTGGTGGCTGTTTAAGACTAGAATAAGCAATAAGGGTTCAAAATCTTAACGAGCGAGACCACTCCAGCCACCAATGGCGGCACTCCAGCCACCATTTTAAAAAAAAACAAAACCTCAAAGTGTTCCAGTGTGGTGCTGAGGTGTCACCCGTTGCACGGCTGCACTCGGGTCCCAATCTGGGTGCTTTGTCATTTGGTGGGAGCGGCAGTGTACAGTAATCAACGCCTGCTAACAGACCCCCCCCGACCCTCGCATGCCACTTCAACACACTTCATGAGTTCTCCAAACCTATTGGGTCTTTGACCTTTTAATTAGGTCTGCCCACCTCAAATATGTCTAAACCATTTTCTTAGAGATCTTGACCCTGGGGGTGTTTCCCACTTTTTATCAGATCTCTCAGTCCTTTCCACCCGTTTTCTCTCCCCTCAAGGGGTTTCACACTTTGTATCAGTTCTGCTCTCTCACTGGACCCTGCATTGTTTGTGCTGCTATCTCATGGAGTCAGTATCCCCAATTCGTGGACCCCCCCCCCCCCTCCCCACACAAACGTTTTATCTGTTCTATCAGCTCAAGGAGTCTCTGAACATTTTCTTAGTTTTCTCAACTCTTAAGGTCTCAAGCTTTTTATTTGATCTCTCAGTTTAGGGGATCTCAACCTTTTTTTCTTTCCTTTTCCTTTTGACACCCACTGCGCGCTCAACCTACCTGGAAAGGGGTCTTTCTTTCAACTCCCTTTCCAAAGGTTTCATCCGTTTTTTTCCCTACTAGAGTTTTTTTTGGGAGCTTTTCCTTGTCTTCTTAGAGAGTCAAGGCTGGGGGGCTGTCAAAAGGCAGGGCCTTTTAAAGCCCATTGTGACCCTCCTTGGGCGATTTTAGGCGATATTTTAATATTAAATGCTCAAAAAAATTACAGGAACACTTTGAAAACACATCAGATCTCAATGGGAAAAACAATCCTGCTGGCTGTCTCTATTGATATGGACTGATATGGTGATGTGTTAGGAACAAATGGATGGCAGCCACAGCATTTGATGGAAATGAAAATGATCAACCTACAGGGGGCTGAATTCAAAGACATCCCGAAAATCAAAGTGAAAGAATGATGCAGCAGGCAGGTTCGTCCATTTGGCCAAAATTTCATTGCAGCAACTCCAAATGGTACTCAGTAGTTTGTATGGCCCCCACGTGCTTGTATGCCTGACAACTTCGGACTTGGGGGGGTATGCTTCTAATGAGACAACAGATGGTGTCCTAGGGGATCTCCCAGATCTGAGCTCCTGGACAGTCTGGGGCGTCGGATGGACTGAAACATAATGTCCCACCTAGAGGTGTTCTATTGGATTGAGGTCAGGCGAGTGAGCGTGGGGGACAGTCAATGGTATCAATTCCTTCATCCCCCAGGGACTGCCTGCATACTCTCGCCACATGAGGCCGGGCATTGTCATGCACCAGGATGAACCCAGGAGCCACTGCACCATGATAGGGTCTGACAATGGGTCCAAGGATTTCATCCCGATACCTAATGGCAGTCAAGGTGTCGTTGTCTAGCCTGTAGAGGTCTGTGTGTTCCTCCATGGATATGCCTCCCCAGACCATCACTGACCCACCACCAAACCGGTCATGCTGAACGATGTTACAGGCAGCATAACATTCTCCAAGGCTTCTCCAGACCCTTTCATGTCTGTCATATGTGCTCAGCGTGAACCTGCTATCATCTGTGAAAAGCACAGGGTGCCAGTGGTGGACCTGCCAATTCTGGTATTCTATGGCAAATGCCAATCGAGCTCCATGGTGCCCACTAGAGGATGTCAGGCCCTCGGGCCACCCTCATGAAGTCTGTTTCTGATTGTTTGGTCAGAGACATTCACACCAGTGGCCTGCTGGAGGTCATTTTGTAGGCTCTGGCAGTGCTCATCCTCCTTACCCAAAGGAGCAGATAGCGGTCAGTCCTACTGATGGGTTAAGGACCTTCTATGAGGGGCCCTGTCCAGCTCTCCTAGAGTAACTGCCTGTCTCCTGGAATCTCATCCATGCCCTTGAGACTGTGCTGGGAGACACAGCAAACCTTCTGGTAATGGGATACACGTATTGATGTGCCATCCTGGAGAAGTTGGACAACCTGTGCCAGCTCTGTAGGGTCCAGGTATCGCCTCATGTTACCAGTAGTGACAGTGACCATAGCCAAATGCAAAACGAGTGACAAAACAGATGAGGAGGGAAAAATGTCAGTGGCCTCCACCTGTTAAGCCATTCCTGTTTGGGGGTTGTCTCATTGTTACCCCTTTAGTGCTCCTCTTGTTAATTTCATGAACACCAAAGCAGCTGAAACTGATTCAAAAGCCCCTCTGCTACTTAACCAACCCGATCAATAGCCCACAAGTTTCATCGACTTGATGCTACACTCTCATTAAAAAGTGTTCCTTTAATTTTTTTGAGCAGTTTATATTAGTTCTGTCTTCTCATGGGATGTCACACATTTATTAGTTGTCCATTTTCAAGGGCATGGAGACTATTTAATAGTTCTAAATAACAAAAATATTTATTTATATAGCACATTTTCATACAAATGATGTAGCTCAAAGTGCATATTTAGTTATTTTATTTGTATTAGTTCTCTCATATCATACGGCTTCAAACTTTCTATTTGTTCTCCCAGCAGCTCAGGGGTTCTCAAACTTTTTCAGTTATCCATGTTCAAAGGAATTCTGAGTTTTATCATTTCTTCTAGATAAAGGCGGTCAGATTTTTTTTAATATTAGTAAGAAGTGAGGTAATGATTAGTGAGCAGCAGTGTGGTGTCATGCTAAGAAAGAGAACCACAGATGCAATGTTTGCTCTGAGGATGTTGATGGAGAAGTTTAGAGAAGGCCAGAAGGAGTTGTGTTGTGTCTTTGTAGACCTGGAGAAAGCATATGAGAGGGTGACTAAGAGGAGCTGTGGTATTGTATGAGGAAGTCGGGAGTGGCAGAGAAGTACATAAGAGTTGTACAGGATATGTATGAGGGAAGTGTGACAGTGGTGAGGTCTGCAGTAGGAGTGACGGAGGTGGGATTACATCAGGGATTGGCTCTGAGCCCTTTCTTATTTGCAATGATGATGGACAGGTTGACAGACGAGATTAGATATGAGTCCCCATGGACTATGATGTTTGCTGATGACATTGTGATCTGTAGCGATAGTAGGGAGCAGGTTGAGGAGGCCCTGGAGAGGTGGAGATATGCTCTAAAGAGGAGAGGAATGAAGGTCAGTAGGAACAAGACAGAATACATGTGTGTAAATGAGAGGGAGGTCAGTGGAATGGTGAGGATGAAGGGAGTAGAGTTGGCGAAGGTGGATGAGTTTAAATACTTGGGATCAACAGTACAGAGTAATGGGGATTGTGGAAGAGAGGTGAAAAAGAGAATGTAGGAAGGGTGGAGAAAAGTGTCAGGAGTGATTTGTGACAGATGGGTATCAGCAAGAGTGAAAGAGAAGGTCTACAGGACGGTAGTGAGACCAGCTATGTTATATGGGTTGGAGACAGTGGCACTGACCAGAAAGCAGGAGACAGAGCTGGAGGTAGCAGAGTTGAAGATGCTAAGATTCGCACTGGGTGTGACGAGGATGGATAAGATTAGAAATGAGGACATTAGAGGGTCAGCTCAGGTGGGACAGTTGGGAGACAAAGTCAGAGAGGCAAGATTGTGTTGGTTTGGACATGTGCAGAGGAGAGATGCTGGGTATATTGGGAGAAGGATGCTAAGGATAGAGCTGCCAGGGAAGAGGAAAAGAGGAAGGCCTAAGAGAAGGTTTATGGAATTGGTGAGAGAAGACATGCAGGTGATGGGTGTAACAGAACAAGATGGAGAGGACAGGAAGAGATGCAAGAAGATGATCCGCTGTGTCAACCCCTAATGGGAACAGCCGAAAGAAGAAGAAGTCATGTTATCTACTGTGGCCTCTCAAGCTTTTGGAGTTGTCCAAATAATCAAAGGAATTTAGACTATTTAACTGGTCTTCCAGATAAAGGTGACCACGTTGTTTATATTACTTCTCTCATCTCATGTGGTTTTGCACTTTTCTTTAGTTCAGCTAGCAGCTCATTGGATTTTACACTTCTTGTTATTTTTGCCAGCTCAAAGACTTTTTGACTTGTCCATCATATTCAAGGGGATTGGGACTGTTTTAACAGTTCTTCATATGAGTTTTGTGCATTAGTTCTCTCATCTAATACGCTTTCACACTTTTTATTTGTTCTCCCACTTCAGGGATTCTCAAACTTTTTCAGTTGCCCCTATTCATTGATACTTGGACTACTTAAAGTCCTTTTCAAAAGGTAAAGGTGTCCTCATTCTTTTTATTTTAATTCTATCATTTCGCAGGGTCCCACACTTGTATTTTTGTGTCACAATTGTTGTGTTGGCTCAGGGGTTCTCAAACTTTTTGAGATGCCCATATTCAAGGGGAGTTAGACCATTTAACATCTCTTCTCGATAAAGAATATTAGTCATATTTTTTAATCTTATTTTTAATATTAGTCATATCATCTACTGCGGTCTGGCACTTTTATTAGTTGGGCCAGCTCAGGGGTTCTCAGTCTTTTTGTGTTGTTCGTATTGAAGGGGATTTGGACTGTTTAACAGTTCTTCTAGATCAGGGGTTCTTAATCTGAGGTTCGTGGACCCCTAGGGTTGCTGGCTTTAGGGGGTCCGTGAGGGTCAGATAAAAATTAACATTTATATTCACTATACAGCCTGGTACTGTTGATTTAGAGTAGATGTAGTAGTAGTAATGGCAGTAGAAAACGTAGTAGTAGGAGATCTGTTTTAATTTGCACAAGAGGATTGCATTTCATAATTATAATGAGTGGCCATTACTTTTTGCATAAAAAAGGAGTGTGTTTGTTAGATTGTTCACTTTAAAGTTTAATAATACTTTGTGCATGTCATATACTAGCCGTCTGCGGCGGGCTGGCGCCCTGCCCGGGGTTTGTTTCCTACCTTGCTCCCTGTGTTGGCCGGGATTGGCTCCAGTAGTTAGGATATAGCGGGTTGGATAATGGATGGATGGATATACTAGCCGTCGTAGTAGTAGTGAAACAGGACAAACTTTAAAAATCAATAAACAAACAGGCATCGCTAGCTAAGCAGAATCAAAGTACACTCTAACACGTGGCGACAGGTAGAGCGACTTGAACGGAGGCTGGCGCATGAGTGAGGTGGGCCCCGCTCCCCTTCCCCTCAGCCTGCAGCATCTCTCCCAGATTCACGTAAATATATCGCTCTTGCAAGGGAACTATGATACTTAGCATGATGAGAGAAGTCACAAAATCAACCGGAATATTCAAGCAAATTATAGAAAAAAAACCCAATCTAAATCCGTTAAGTAGTTCTCTCGTTCGTTCGCTATCTTAGTGGAGGCAAGGTACACTCCAACACGTGGCGAGAGGTAGACCGACTCAAACGGAGGCTGGCGCATGAGTGAGGAGGGCCCCGCCCCCCTTCCCCTTGGCCTGCAGCCACTCTCTTGGATTCGTGTGAATATATCGCTCCTGCAAGCAAATTATGATACTTAGCGCAATGAGAGAAGTTGCAAAATCAACAGGAATGTTCAAGCAAATTCTAGAAAAAAAACCCGATCTGTTTAGTAGTTCTCTCTTTCGTTCGATATAGCTAAGCGGATACAAGGTACGCTACAAGGCTGGTGTGTGAGTGAGGAGGGCCCTGCCTGACTCCCTACTCCTGATGTCACACTTTCTCCTCCCCTCGTCCCGCAGTCTGTCTCAGATTAACGCGAATAAATTGCTCCTGCAAGTGAACTATGATACTTAGCTCTCTGACAGAAGTCGCAAAATCAATCAAGCAAATTACAGGAAAAAAAACGATCTAAATCTCGTTCACTAGCTAAGCTGAGGCAAGGTGCACTCCAACACGTGGTGAGAGGTAGAGCGAGTTGAACGGAGACTTGCGTGTAAGTGAGGAGTGCCCCGCCCGGCTCCCTACTCCTGAGGTCCCGCCTCCCCATCCCCACAGCCCGCGGCCTCTCTCTCGGATTTGCGCAAATAAATTGGTGCCACAACCGAACTATGATACTTGGCGTGATGAAAGAAGTCGCAAAACCAACTGGAATGTTCAAGTAAATTCTAGAAAAAAACCCAATCTAAATCCATTAAGTAGTTCTTTTGTGAAAAGCGGACAGACATACAGACAGACGTTGGATTTTATTTATACAGAGTTGTATGAGACAATCAAATCTCGATAAATAAAGTACATTGTATTTATTGCATGCAAAGTTGTGTTTATGTGAATATTTCTGGAGTAAGGGGTCCATAACTTTCAACAGACTCACAGAGGGGTCCGTGACTGAAAATAGGTTAAGAATCACTGCTCCAGATCAAGGCATATCATTTTTTCTGTCTTAATTCTCTCATCTTGTAAGGATGCCCACTTTTTATTTATTCTCCCAGCTCCGAGTGTTTTTTTAGTGCTCCATCTTCAAAGAGTCTCAACTTCTAATTAATTAAAAACAGGAAGAACAAAACTAATTAATCAGTCCATGTATTTCATAAGTCTTGTTGTTGCTGGTTATTTCGGATATTTCCAGTCATCTTCTGTAGTCTTCAAACTCCCAATACATTCCAACGTTTCTATTGTCAGTTATTGTAACTTCATTTAAATAAATTAAACAACCAAAGGACTTCACGTTAACCAACTTTGTCCTTAGACAGAAGCGGGCCGTCCTCAGTCACAGATGTACCTGTGGCTGGCCGCTCCAGTCTTGTTGCTCAGGAGGACCCCCGGCCCTCCCGTTCACAGTGATGGCGGCCCACCTTTCAGATGCCAGTCATTCCCCAGTGGGTGGGCCACTGGGCCAGGAGGAAGAGACAGGAGGGGGGGGGGGAGCGAGGGCCCCTCCACCAGCTCAGTTCAGCAGCACCTCGAGCCGTCCATACATCACTCCAAATTAAATTTACATGAAGTGCTACTCCATCAGAGCCCGCAGAACCTGACACCATTAGAAAATGCATGATGATAATCCATTACAGCCTATTATACACATGTCCGTGGATTTTACTAAAGTTCATGCATACCTAAGTGCAAGTTTATGTTAAAAATTAAAGACTCTTTTACGAGAACAAAAGACTTTATGAACTGTTGTCTTTGAGCGGCTTTTATTCTGCTGGCCCGCCATTCCGTCAAGGCAGACAGCTTCACTTGCTCTCCTTCCCGCTACTTCAGTCTAATTTTCATTTTTTTTTCATATCCACTTTTCAGGTGCCCCCCCCCCCCCCCCCTTTTTTTCAGTGCCTGGCCCCCAGGCCTCGGTGGATTGGGAACCCCCTGCCTCACCTAATGAAATGTCATGCCGACCCTTGCTGGAGCTGATATTTTATAAGGTGCCTTGTCACCACAGGACCATTTTAAGTGACTACACTGTCATTAACACTCACATTTATCAGACTTTAATCCAAAGTGACGTCCAAATCTTTGGTTCCCACAATCCTACAAAGTGAAGAAGGTCAACTTAGGTTGCATAGGGGTGACTGAACCAGTAGCCTCATGGATTCAGTCTGGCACTTTACAATACAATACAATACAATACAATTTATTTCTTGTGTAGCCCAAAATCACCCAAGGATTGCCGCAATGGTTTTTTAACCATTTTTGAAAATTATAATTCCGCACTCATTTTTGCTGAGTTCCTAACCAATACAACTGTTTGTGGTGCTTAAGATGACGGTTTATGTGAATTGTCTCCTGGTGCTGCGTAGTTACACTGAAAGGACTCCACTGTGACAAGGCATTCATTATAAGTGTGTGCTCACAGCGTGTCTCAAGTTACAGTACACAAGTAAACATTACGTGTCACTCACAACAGTGTGCCAACGCTCTACGTACTCACTGATTACGTGCCTAATGTCAAGAGGCGCTACACTTTAGAGTATAGAGTATCTCAAGTTGTAGTACATGGAAGTACATATCACTGCATTTTAATTACTTTGCAATTACCATCTGAACTCCAGTGTAACAAGGCATTATTTCCGTATGTTTAACTCAAGTAATAATATGCATACGTACAACTTGTACATACAGTATTAAGTATCTCTTACTGTAGTGTACTGACACTATAATTACTCACTAATCGCCTGCTTAACTACAATGTGACAAGGTGTTACTACCATAAACTTATTAAACATATCTCAAGTCACAGTATCTACGAGTACACATTAAGTGTCCCTTACTAGAGTGTACTGTACCTACACTATAGTTACTCACTAATTACTAGCTTAACTATAATGTAAAAAGGTGATGCTTTGTATTTTAATTGCAGTATATGTAAGTGTATATGTAAGTACCCATTAAGTGTATTTTGCTACATCCATCCAGCCATCCATTATCCAACCCGCTATATCCTAACACAGGGTCACGGGGGTCTGCTGGAGCCAATCCCAGCCAACACAAGGCACAAGGCAGGAACAAATCCCGGGCAGGGCGCCAACCCACCTTTTGCTACACTTTAATTAATTGCCAGCTGAACTCTAGATGTGAATACCATATACTAAAGGTGTTTCTTGAATAACAACATGCACACACACATAACAAGTATCTCTCACTGTAGTACTTACACTATAATTACCCACTAATCCTCTGCTTAACTACAATGTGACAAGGTGTTACTACCATCCATATTACTAACCGAGAATGCTAAACCGGATGATGGACGCAGGCACATCCGGCAATGGGCCGTAGCTGCAAAAAGACGTACTGCGCAGGCGCAAAAAGAGTCCGCGAGGGTCGGCTGAGGAGCCGAGAAAGGCGGATAGAAGAGGGCGAGAGAGGCGGATGAAGGGCCGCGAGAGGCGGACAAGACCACAGAAAAAAGGAGTGAGCACAGGAAAAATTGAGAAATGAGGCGCAAAGAGCACTGAAAAAAGGAAACGGCACATAAAAAAGTATTCAAACGCAAGCAAAGCACGAAACACATTGCACACGAAACTAGACCCAAAAAAACAAAAAAAAAAAAAAAAAAAAGAGGCTCGCGCACAACAGCAAGGCACCCCCCCCTACAGGCACCGGACGGGACACACACCAAGAGGGGGATTCAACAAGCCCATGGAACACAAAAAAAAGAACACAAAACCACCCCACAGACCCTACAAGCAAGGGACGGGACACACACAAAGAGGGGGATTCAACAAGACACAGGAACACAAAAAGAAAGAAGACGCTCGCGCGACAACAATCCTCAACACCCCCCCCCCCCCCCCCACACACACACATCCATAAGAAGTGACACCCAGAGCCACATATTCTAAAGTGAACATCAACACCTTCACACTAGACAGCATAGGTGTCAGCATTGGTGGATCTCCTTACAATAAAGCACTATTAACCGTTCAACTGCAGAAAAGGAAACATATTAACAGTGACTGCGATCCTCCTTATTACTTATCCATATTTCGCATGCTGAGAAAGAAACAAGTCATGAATACACGGTCACGGGTACAAAACGAAAAGGAAAGGATAACGGGAACAAACACACGAAAACGAAAGAAACAACAAAATAGACGGCTATGCAGCATAGGTGGATCTCATTACAATAAGGCACTATTAACCGTTCAACCGCAGAAAAGGCTCCATATTAACAGTGAGTGCAATTCTCCTTATTACTTATCCATATTTCTAAAAGAAAAAATGTCTCGACTCCAAAAACGCAAAGCTCAACTAAAGCTTCTAACTAACGATGTACCTAAAAGTAAAAACTTTATGAACTGCATTAGATCCTACAATGGTTCATTTGCTTTTGCATATACCGGAGTAAATATCAGGCCACCAAAAGGCAATGGCCCATACTACTTTCGCATATGTGCACAAATACTGCATCGCATTGGAACAGTGCACCCTGAAACAAATCAACAACACAAATATGCACAAATCTACATCCTAGATCCACATGACGCAAACTATCAATCAAAGTGCTGCATCGCAACAGGCACGGATTCAAAACGAAACACCTCCCGTCTCAGACATACGTTAATGGCAGCGAAGGCTACAACGGGCTTCTCACACAGCACAGGCAAATCGATTACAGCTCCAAAACAACACGTCCCAAATACTACACATGCAACAACGCGCCTCTCAAACGGCACAAGAAAAACATACACCAGTAAAATTCATTCGGATTAATGAATGTCATTTGCAATCATTGTCATTCAGTTCACTTCCCTGAAGAAACAACTGGAAATACAAGTTATACATTTACACGTTGTTGTCAAAAGGGTCAAATTAGACTGCCTTCTTTACATTCATATACTGAATATCTACAGAGGCTTATAACTGACGATGTACCTGAAAGTGAAATCTTTATCAACTACATTAGATCCTACAAATCGGTATCCACTATGAACATTAACGGTGACACTGCACATGACATCCGTCTTGAAAAAATGTTGTTTATTGATGAATGTTCAATGGCATGAAGTCACTTACTCAACACCATTCATAAACTTCTACAAACGTTTATGAATAATAATATTCGATTTGAAGGAAAGGTACTTTTATGAGGAGGAGATTTTAGACAGTGATTAGCTATTCTTCCAGATGCCATGCACTCAGCTATTGTTCAGTGCACCTTAAAATACGCAGGCAATTGGCATTGCTTTCAAAAGATACAGTTAGTAAAAAAGATACGATGTCCAGAACCAGAACATAACAATTGCTTATTACAACTGAGAGATGGTACACTCACCAATACAGATGGACTTCAGCCACATATTATTACAATTCCTCAAGCCTTTATCTGCGACAACTTAGTTACAGAGACATTTCGAACAGCAATCTCATTAGACCAAATGCCCCTTTTAACACAACGCACTATATTATGTCCAAAAAATATTAATATGGAAAACATTAATACCCAAGTCATTCCATTACTTCCTGGAGAGACACAACTCTTTCTAAGCTCTGACAAACTTGACTCTGATCACAACAATAACCATCTTAAATGACCTTACAAGTTCTGAGCTGGAATTACCTTTTACACTTAAACGGCGTGTACAAAGAAATTTTCAAATAAACCTTTACACTGTGCCACACACTTTATTGTTTGCTTTCTATTTGCATCATCTACACCGTCACACTATTCTATATCTCATTCATACATCACGCTCTTTGTCATTCCCAACACCAGGGGTTGGCGAGCGAAGCGAGCAGGGGGCGGAGCCCCCTAGTAAACTTATAAAGGACGTCTCAAGTCTCAGTACACATGAGTACACATTAAGTGTCTCTTACTATAGTGTACCCGCACTATAGTTACTCATTATTACCTACCCAACTGCAATGTAAGTAGGCATTACTGCCATATTCTCCCTGTTTCTCTCAAGTCACAGTTTATACGAGTACGCATTAAGTGTCCCTTACTATAGTGTAGGCCTACCTACACTATAGCTACTCTTTATGACCTACCTAATTACAATGTAAGAAGGTGTTACTTTGTACTTCAAGTGTATCTCCATTGCAGTTTATGTAAGTACACGTTAAGTTTCTTTTACTACACTTTAATTACCAGCTGAACTCCACGGTAATAAGGTGTTCATACCATATGCTGTACGTACATAATAAGTATCTCTTACTGTAGTGTACCTATACTATAATTACTCACTAATTACCTGCTTCACTACTGTGTGACAAGGTGTTACTACCATAAATGCACAGTGTATATAACAAGTTACAGTTGTGGGATATGGCCGGCCATTCATCCCGGCCAATACCCCCAGGCCACTAGATGGAGCCCTCTTTGCAACGTGGAAATGCCCCGAATTCCAGCAGGGCATCATGGACTATGGAGTTTTAATACACAGCCCTGCTGGATAACGTCGGGCCGTCAGGGGACGCTGCAGGGAGACACAGACAAGTTTATTTTCCATACAGCGTGGAAGTAAATCCTAGTCACATGGTTGAAAGAAATAAAGTGCTTCCGGGCGGATGAAGAAAAGAAATTTTTACCTGACCCGGAAGTGATAGAAAGTCACATGGACTGAGGGACAGAAACACTTCCGGGTCATGGACTATAAAGGACTCTGGGAAATCCCAGACGGAGGAGCTGAGCTGGGTGGAAGGGTGGCAACGCGTCTGGGAGTGGAGGATTATGATTATTGATTATTTGATTATTGATTTATTAAGTTTTGTGGAGTGGAGGGTGCTTTGTGCACATTATTGGCCTAATAAATATTATATTTGGACTTTTATCTGGTGTCTGACGTTTGGTCTGAGGGTTCAAGGGGTCGACAGTGCCTCTATTGTCACACAGTACAGACAGCTATTTATTAGGTATGTGCTTACACTATAATCACTCACTAATCACCAGCCTAATGACAATGTAACTAAGCGTTATTGCCATCTACTCATAGCGTAACTCAAGTCACAGTATATATTAGTACACACTATAGTCACTCACTAATTACCTACCTAATTACAATGTTAAAAGGCATTACTCTGAAATGAAATCACAGTATACATTAGTACACATCAGGTGTCTGTGACTGCAGTGTACCTGCACAATTACTCACTAATGACCTGGCTAACTCTAATGTACCTAGGCGTTATTACTATATATTCTTCGAAACAGCACTATACTGGTGGGCTCTAGTGCAAAAAACTAAACGAGTACCATGTAAATAAGAATAACAATAACAACAGCACTAACCTTACACGTTACACCAACTTCCTTTCCGGATGTGCCACTTCACTGACTCGCTCGCACCTGTTTTTTCAGATTCAGACGGGTTTTATTCATTTGTCTTCTACCCTTTCGCTCCTGCTTACTGCCTTCACTTCCTCTCTCCTCCACCGCGTGCCCTCCTTCTACCTGACCCCACCTGACATGCCCCCTCTATTTCTCCTTCTCAAAACTCCCCCCCCCCCCCCCCCCCCAAACAGGACACTCCATATGCAAAGCCCCATTGGGGCAGGTTGCTCACACAAAGGAGTGCAGAAATTCCCAGCTAGCAGTATGACGGGGTCTGCTCTTCATGAGACTGTGTACAAACAACTGTGCTAAACAGAACTGTAGATTCAACTGTATGGGAACTGATTGTTAAATTCCTTATTGCAATTTTTGTTTGATTTTATAAGTGTAAATATACCTTTATTTCATTTATTTACATTTTCATTTATTATCAGTATAGTTTTAGTTTCTTTAGCTGCTATTTTATGTACATCAGGTTGCACAGTAGTTCGAGTTGCTGCCTCACAGGACTGATTTTAGAACGCCCAAGCTAGAAATATTGTACATGGTGGGTGGGTTTGGAGCAGCGGGGAATTGCAAGCAGAGTCCCCCTCAGCTTTTAAAACAACGAGATTAAAGAGCATGTTGGGAGTGATTAGGGCTGTGGAGTCGGAGTCAAAGTCAGAAGCAATTATTGGGTTACCGGAGTCAGAGTTGGTAGAAATGTACAGACTCTGACTAATTGTAAATTGTAGTGTGTTAAAATTTCCAATTTCACACATACTGATTCGATTAAATAATTTTTTCATCTGGAATTTTGATTAAAATATAGCTTCTTTTTGATTTTGTTAAGTTTAGCCTTATATTTAATGTGCCAGAACAACATCGCTACAGCATTTAAACCCAAACTTTAACAGGTTAGAGTACTTAAACATGCAACAGCATTTATTTACAAGTGTTTTACAAAATAAATAAAGAAATGTTTATAAGGAACAAAAATAACATTTCGCAATACTAAGTAACACAGAATAAAGTAAAGTCCAATGGCCGGGATGACAGAAAACACAAAAAGAGAGCTGGAGAGAATAAAAAAAACTAAATCTGTAGGGGTTCCAAGGCCAAGAGCACCCCACTGGGCATTCTACCTACCATAAATGATCAAAATCAGTCTTTATGGCTTTCAGGCTTCACATGGAAGAATTTGATGATGATAGTCATGCAGACATCTGGGGTCCTGCCTTCAATCGATCAATGTAGTGCCCTGATCAGGTGGCGGAAAACCGGAAGAAGTACAGCAGAGAAAGTAGGGGTTAGTACGGATTGTGGAGCCTTGATAAAAATGATAATGCAATGCATACAGTGGCACCTCTGGTCACAACTGTAATTCGTTCCAAAACTCTGGACGTGACCCAATTTGGTCGTGACCCGAACGTAATTTCCCCATAAGATTGTATGTAAATACAATTAATCTGTATGTAAATATATATTTTTATTATGCACAAAAATAGTTAATTATACCATAGAATGCACAGTGTAATAGTAAACTAAATGTAACAACATTGAATAACACTGAGAAAACCTTGAACAACAGAGAACACTAACATTGTAAGAGTTGGCGCTAGACCCTTACGAACCGCTCACTGTAAACAGTTTTTTTATGAGTTTTAAGCACAGGGGAAAAAAATTAAATGCCACTTCTCTTGCAAAACTTTTCAAACCATCCTCTACTGGCTTTAAATTCCTCACCTTCGCCACTCGAAGAAGGATTTTTTTTCAGCAAATCACCATGAATCTTCCTGGCTTTCTCGCATATTATCGCCCACTTACGCTATCCCCTGCAAGTTGCTTCTCGTTCAGCCACACTAGCAACAGTTTTTCCACCTCTTCCAGCACTTGAGGCCTCTGCTTGGTTAACACTGTAACTCCTTTTGCAACATCAGCTGCTTTGTTAGGCCCTGTATACGCAAACAAAAGAAAATGGGAAACGGAAAATGGGAAATCATTGGCGCGTATGAACACGCGTAGGGAAACTGGCCACCATTGTTTTTGTTCGCCACCAGAGCGTGTGGTCGTGAACAGATGCAAAATTTTGGCAAACTTTTTGATCGTAACCCGATTTGTACGTGTTTGGAAATGTTCGTGACCAGAGGTTCTACTGTACATGGTTATCAGAGGTACATTAAAATGTAGCTGTAAGAAAGCCATGTTATAGTAATGGGTTTTTAGCAGTTCTCCATCATATTAGCCTGGTGAATTTCTATCGACAGCAGGAGGCCACCTCACCACTTCTTTTAAGTTTAGCTCTTGGAATTCTAAGCAGACCCTCATTTGAAGATCTCAGGTTATGACTAGGAGTGTAAGGGAATAGGCATTCCAAAATAGAGGACGGAGCGAGAGTATTTAAGGTTTTGTAAACCCATAGCGGTATTTTAAGTAGCTTGATGGTTCACATGATGAAGTCCTTTGTATGTTATGTGCTTTCAATCAACAGAGTAAATATATAAGTCTAATTACAAATGGAGGAGTCAGAATTGGTGGTACAAGAACTTGAGGAGTGGGAGTCAAAGGTTTTTGTGTACTGACTTGACAGCCCTGCTCTCCTGCTTGGTGTTCACACGTTCTACCTATGTTCATGTTGGGTGCTCCGTCTTTCTTCTTACACCACCAAAACCATACAGTCTACAATGGATTTAAAACGTGTTCAGACCCCTTCCATTTCTGCACTTTATTGTGTTGTAGGTTTAATTTTAACCCGGTAAATTCGCCATTTTTGCCCCATCAATCTACACTCAAAGACTCATAATGACAAAGTTTGCAGAGCTGTTTGCAGATTTATTAAAAATCAAAAACTATAATCTCTCATTCCTTCAAGTATTCAGACCATTTGCTGTGACATTCCAAGTTGTGCTCAGGTGCATCCTGTTTGCTTTAAAGTCTCCTTGAGATGTTTCTAGAACTTGACCATAGTCTACCTTTGGCAAACTGAATTGACTGGACATCATTTAGAGAGGCACCTGTGTGTCCCTGTGTATAGAAGATCTCGCAAATCACATGGCATGTCAGGACAAAAACCCAACCATGAAGTCCAAGGAACTCTCTGGAGACCTCTGCAATCAGATTGTGCTGAATTATAGACGAGGACAAAGAGACAAAGCCATTTGTAAAGCTTTGAGTGTTCTTAAAAGCACCGTGACCTCAAATATTGTGAAGTGGAAGAACTTTGGAACCACCAGTAACCGGGCCAAAAGAGCTTTGCTCAGGGAGATGACAATGAACCCAATGGTCACTCTAGCAGAGCTTCAGATGTCCCGTGCTGAGATGGAAGAAACTGACGGAAGGACAACCATCTCAGAAGCATTTAAAGGCCTCTGAGAGCAGGAGGAAAACAAATCTCTGGTCTGGTGACACAAAGATCTCCAAGTGCTATGTCTGACAATAACCACAGTTAGGGTTAAGGCTAGGGTTAGTTAGGTGCTTCATCACCTGCCTAATGCCATCCCTAAAGTGGAGCCTGGCAGGGGCAGCATCGTGCCATGGGGTGCATCTCGGCATCAAGGACAAAGAGACCGGTCAGAATTGAAGGATGAATGAATGGCACCAAATACAGAGATTTACTTCAAGGACACCTGCTACTGAGGGCACACAACATCAGATTGGGCTGATGGTTCACCTTTCAGCATGACAGTGACCCAAAGCATACAGCTAAGACAATAACAATAAAAATAAAATACAGTGGGAGGAAAAGTAAAAGGGATACCATTTTGCTGATGTTAGCGGCTAAGTGACTTTATCTTTCTTCTGAGGTTTCATTTTGCTGAAATGCTGGTCTCGCTTGTGTTATTAGCGGCTAAGCGAGTTTTCTGTTTCCTCGGAGGTGAAGCCCTTACCCCAACTCCACCTCTCACTTCTGGGCCAGACAGACAGACAGACACTACCAAGTGTAGATGTTTATGTATAAGAAGGTTGACAATGGGACCTTACCCAGCACCAAGAGGAGAGAGGTCTTTGCTAGGGTCGTCCTCAATTGGATCCGTGATCACATGTTCACCTACCAGTGATCAGAGCAGTCTGGTTTTGTGCCTTAGAAGTCTACCCTCAACCGTATCCTAGCACTGAGCGTTCTCATGGAGCGCAAACACAAGTATCGTAAAGTATTCGACTTAGTTGATCGAGCTTCCCTGTGGGACATCCTGAGACTTCGCGGGATCCCCTTAAGGTTGCTAGATATCATGGCCGGCCTGTACTCTGGTACTGTGAGTGCTGTGCAGACTGGAGGCAAGACCTCTGTGTTTTTCCTAGTTGATTCTGGGGTTCGTCAGGGGTGTGTTTTGTTCCTACTCTGTTCAGTGCTTACACGAACTGGGTGTTGGGCAAAGTCGTGGGGTCCAGCGGCTGTGGGGCATCTGTTGGCAAAGAAAGATTCACTGATCTTGACATTGCTGACGATGCTGTGATCTTCGCAGAGTCAATGGAGGATCTGATCGGGACGCTCGAGAGACTGAGCGAGGAGTCTGAATGTCTGAGCTTGCGAGTGTCCTGATAAAAACCAAGAGCCAAGCCTTTAATGACCTCTTGGGCACGGCCATCATCAGTGTGTCTGTCTGCGGAGAGAGTGTCGACCTCGTCAAGAGGTTTACTTACCTAGGCAGTGACATTCATGTCTCTGGTGACTCTTCCTGTGAAGTCAATAGACAGATTGGGAGAGCATGGGGGGTCATGTGATCACTGTAAAGGGCTGTGTGGCCCTCCTGATATCTGTAAAAGAATGAAGGTCCAAGTCTTTAGAGTCCTGATGCTTCTCATTTTGCTATGTGATTGTGAGACATGGACGCTATCCAGTGACCTGAGATGAAGACTGGACTCCTTCGGTACTGTGTCTCTCCGGAAAATCCTTGGGTACCACTGGTGTGACTTTGTGTTCCTCATGAAGTCCTGAATGAGGCACATTACCTGCATTGTGAGGGAGCGTCAGTTACGGCACTACGGCCAAGTGGCGCGATACCACGAGGGTAGTTCAGCTTGCAGGATTCTCATTGTTGAGGGCCTGAGCGGCTGGTCCAGGCCAAGGGGACACCCACAAAGCACCTGGCTGCAGCAGATAGAGGGTCATTTCCCGTTGGTGGTGGAACTGGACTGAGTGTCTGCCTCGTCGGTGGGTTGCCAACAAGGATCCCAAGCTGTTTTGTCATGTGGTGGGTGTGGCAACATGCTGTACCAGTGCAGGCTTCCCAACCTGACGTGACCTGTTGACAATGGAACAATCAGTTCTAATTAATATATATAAAAGTAAGTATATTTATAGTATGTTTCTACATTTCACCTAGACAACCCATTTAAAAGAAACAGTTTGATGTTGTTAAAGTTAATGAAAAGATACAAAAGCAAATAAAACAGTCCATAGCGGTTTCAGTTGATTTAAGATTTAGATGAAGTTCTTGATTCCTGGATGTGAATGTTTGACCAAGACAACACTGCAGTGGCTTTGAGACAAGCCCCCGATTGTCCTGTGACCCAGCCAAAAGCAACCGAACGCATGTGGAGAGACCCTGAAGATGGAAGTTCACTGACGCTTCCCGACCAATCTAATGGAACTTAAGATGATCTGCCAGGAAGGGTGAGACAAACTGCCCAAACCCAGGTGTGCAAAGCTAGCAGAGACTCACCAAGAAGACTCAACGCTGCCACAGGGGCTTCTACAAAGTTATTGAATGAAGGGTCTGAATACTTCTACGAATGAAAGATTTCACTTTGTGATTTTTAATAAATTTGCAAACCTTTCTGAAAACACATGTTTTGACTTCTGACATGATGGGTTATTAAGTGTAGATCGATGGGCAGAAGTAGATAGATAGATACTTTATTAATCCCAAGGAGAAATTCACATACTCCAAATTTGTGAAAAAGTGGCAAATTTATCCAATTTAAATGACAACTACAACACAATAAAGTGTGCAGAAAGTGAAGGGGGTCTAGCAACTTTCTGAATCCACTGTATAATTGGCTGCCATTTAATGCAGGCCTGGTTTCTGTATTTTAGTCCAAAGCACTTCAATATGTCCTTTTAGCATTGTAGCACATTTTCCTTTTTTTTTTACGTACATGGGTGGGCAAAAGATGATTTACAGTTGTTTGTATAGAAAAAGACCTACAGATAAAGATTATTACAATAGCTTTATTTACTCAAACGATTGGCACAGTGCACTTAATACAAGAGGAAACTCTGTGTATCGCATGTTCACAACTGGAAACCTAATTTTGCCCACCCCTGTATATGAGGGTTTTAATGTACTCAGACAATAACAATAGCCGGAATATTAAAAAAGAAGCACTGCACAACAGTATCAATAACAAAGACTATTGAGCAAGAGTAATTCAATAATCTCAAGCCTGCTTAATCCATTTTGGTGCATGCTGGAGCCTCTCCGGGCAGCATTGTGCCTAAGGCAGGAGTCAATCCATCGTGGGACCCACACGGGTGCAAACATACGATTGTACAACAGCACATGAATGGGAATGTGGGAGGACTCTGAGAGAACATGCAAGCTCTACACAGCAAATGGAGGACTCGGCCCGGGATGCCGTATCCATTTTTCCAATCCCAAAACTAACCGATAAGCGCAGAGTTCCTCACTCTGCCTTACGCCTTTCCATCCCTGTTCCCCCCACTAATGATCATCTGGGATATAAAATATGGGGTTATCTTCCACCGTGTTCGTGCGTGCTGTGCATTCTAAAGTGCCGGACCCTTCATTGACCAGGTGACGCCAGCTTCAGAGTGACGTGACCTCTGCGGCGCTGGCAGGGCACTGGCGTTAATCCTTCATTTTGTTCCCTAAGTTAAAGGGAAGTCAATTGTCTTTCACTGAAAGTCGGTGGCTTTATTTATTTATTTCTTTTAACCCAGACCCGCTTTTCACACCTGTCACTCTCAGAGCCGGCACGGAGCTGACAGCAGAGACCTTCCGACGATAAAAAATAGCCGATCAAAGTGTTGACAGCGGAGAAGGCTGAAGGAAACAAGGTCATTTTGACAAACATTTTGGCTCCTGACATCTTCAGCGAGGCTGTGCGCCAGGGGAGATGGAGGCTGACTTGTTTGTCAATGGGATCTTTCTCCTCCGTCATATTTATGTTATAATATTGAGACAAAGTTGACTGGCGGGCCCAGAGCTGCAGCCTCTGCAGACGGATGTGTCAGCACTCACCAGAGAGACGCAAAGTCAGCGCTATTCTTCGCCTTTGTCAATGCGCCTTAGCGGGCGGCGCAGGCGCACACCGTCCACATCGCAGACAGATGTGCAGCTTGAAGGGTCATTACTGTCACGTGCACCGTGTGAAATTCTAACTTGAGTGTGCTAATCGACACGCACCACATCGCCACACGCCGATGCCATGATTAGTGAATAAATAAATACATGGATTTGATTCAACCTCCACCCTGCCCTTCAAGGACAAACGTTGATCATCCATACCCAGAACACCCAGCATGGCTGAAAACATACCTGAAGTATTCTAGCCAGGTACCATTGGCACTGGGGATGGGTGCCAGGGCTCTGCTCCACTGCTCATTTGAGGACAGCGAGGTAACGTTAATTCATACATACATGAAGCCCATTTAATCCAATCCTGGGTGATGGGGCGCCCAGAGCCTAAAAATCAGGTGCAAGGTGAGAACCAACCCTGGAGTTTTGGGCTCACTGTTTTTGGGACAGGTTGGGTGCCGACATTTGACATAATGGTGATGTGAGAGGAAAAATGGACCATCCGTCTGGGGTTTTGGTTGATTGTTTGTTAAGTGCACCTGAACTGCGGAGGGGCCAACTTGTTGTGAGTCAAGTATGGTGGGCTAACCTACACAATGAAGACAAAAGAACACTCCACGCTTCTCCATGAGAAGCACAAGTCAGGGGATGGAGACAAGGAAATCTCCAAGACCCTGAATATCCAGTTCAGTCAATCAAGTAGGGCAGAGGTGGAAATCCGCTAGGGCAGGCTGTCCACAGAACCTGATGAAGGACCTCTGAGAGCTGTGAAGGAGTCACAAGCTACAGTGGCTGACACTGGCGAGACTGAGCAGACAACAACTGTGCCTGGGCGCTTCACCAGCCACGGCTTTATGGGAAAAAACGTGTTGCATGGGGTGTCACTGAAATAAATAAATGAAGAAGTACATAAATACACAAGGAAAAAGGCAACAAAAATCATATGTCAGGACACATTTTTGTTATTCTCGTGTGTCATTGTGTTTTTATTTACTGTCACATTTCACAATACATTCATTTATTTGCATACTTATTTATTTATTTTATTTTGCCCAAAATATTACTCCATAGTGAAATGGCAAGGTGACTGCGCAGACAACAACTGTGCCCAGGCACTTCACCAGCCACAGCTTTATGGGGTTAGTTGTAAAGAGAAAAAACGTATCTCGACAGAAGGCACATGGGGAACTCTGAAGTCAGCTGGACGAAGGTTCAGTGGTCCGATGAGGCCAAAATTGAGTTTTTGGGCCGTCCGACTCCACGCATTATCAAAAACATAACATGCCCACCATGAAGCACACTCTTAAAAATACTGGTTCTTTAATGGCACTATATGGTTCTTTACTGGGTTGTGTGGTTTCTTGTACAGCCTTTGTTTGATGAAGAAGTTTCATTCCACAAAGGGCTGTTTGCATATGAAACTTCCTAATGTGTAGAAGAAATTAATCTGAATAGGTTACCTAGCAGGACAATGCAGGACAATGAAAAACCGTGTCACTGTATGTATGCAACAAGAGCCCCTTCAAAATCTTGACCCTGTGGTATTTCACAAATCTGTTACCGTCTATTCATCAACAACATCAACATTTATTTCTATAGCACATTTTCATACAAACAATGCAGCTCAAAGTGCTGTGCATGATGAAGAAAGAGAAAAACGACAAAATAAATAAGAATTAAAATTAGGGAACACTAATTAACATAGAATAAAAGTTAGGTCCAGTGGTAGCGCTGCTGCCTCACAGTTAGGAGACCCGAGTTCGCTTCCTGGGTTCTTCCTGTGTGGAGTTTGCATGTTCTCCCCGTGTCTGCATGGCTTTTGCTCCCACAGTCCAAAGACATGCAGGTCAGGTGGATTGGTGATTCTAAATTGTCCCTAGGGTGTGCTTGGTGAGTGTGTGTGTGTGTGTGTGTGTGTGTGTGCGCCCTGCCCGGGGTTTGTTTCCTGCCTTGCGCCCTGTGTTGGCTGGGATTGGCTCCAGTAGACCCCCATGACCCTGTAGTTAGGATATAGCGGGTTGGATAATGGATGGATAAAAGTAAGGTCCGATGGCCAGTGAGGACAGAAAAAACAAAAAAAAACTCCAGGCAGCAGGAGAAAAAAAATAAAATCTGCAGGGGTTCAGTGGTCACGAGACCACCTCAATCAGTCCTCATTGTATTCAGGGTTCACATGGAAGAACTTGATGATGACGGTCATGTGGACTTCTGGTCTTCAACCCACCAATGGAGGGACATCACGGTGCTTTGATCAGGTGGTGGTGGCACAGATCAGCACAGAAAACTGGAAAAAGAACAGAAGAGAAAGTAGGGGTTAGTACGGATTTCGGAGCCACCATGAATGATAATGATAATTAATTGAATATACAGAGCATCAGGGTTTAACTAAGATGAAGCTCTGAGAAAGCCATGTTAAAGTAATGTGTTTTCAGCAGTGTTTTAATGTTCTCCACTGTATTAGCCTGGTGAATTTCTATCGGTCAGCTATTCCAGATTTTAGGTGCCTAACAGCAGAAGGTCGCCTCACCACTTCTTTTAAGTTTAGCTCTTGTATTTCTAAGCAGACCCTCATTTGAAGATCTAAGGTTACGATTTGAAGTGTAAGGTGAAAGACATTCTGAAATATAAGATGGAGCAGATTATTGAAGGCTTTGTAAACCATCAGCAGTATTTTAAAGTCAATTCAACATGGCACAGGTAACCAATGTAGTGACATCAGAACTGGAGAGATGTGCTCGGGTTTTCATTTCCATGTTAAGATTCTGTCAGCTGCATTCTGCACTCGTTGCAATTGATTGATGTCTTTTTTTGGGGGGTCCTGAGAGGAGTGCGTTACAGTAATCTAGCCAACTGAAACCAAAAGTGTGAACTAATTTTTCAGCATCTCGCAATGTTATAAGAGGTCTAACTTTTGTTATGTTTCTTAAGTGAAAAAATGCTGTCCTAGTAATCTGTTTAATATGTGATTTAAAATTCAGGTCACAGTCAATAGTTACCCCTAAATTCTTTACCTCCGTCTTGACTTTTAATCATCATAATGCATCAAGTTTATTTCTAATAACCTCATTATATCCATTATTGCCAATCCCTAAAAATTCTGTTTTCTCTTTATTTAGTTGAGAAAATTACTACTCATCCATTCAGAAACACAAGTAAAACATTGGGTCGGTGAATCAAGAGTGTCGGGGTCGTCAGGCGCTATTGATAAATACAGTTGTGTGTCATCGGCATAGCTGTGGTTCATGGTTGTTTACTGTAGGAAGCCGGTTACAGATCTAGATATACATGTTCTTTCCAGAACTTTCATGTGGATGGATGGTTTTGGGCACCTTATGGCATCACTCTGAAGAACCACTCTGGCACCTTTATTGTTAAAGGTGATGGAGGTGGCAGCATCATGCCATGGGGATGCTTCTCTGCTGCACACACCAGAAGGCTTGTGAGGGTATAAAATAAATGCAGTGCAGAAGAAAACGGTGGAAATGCTGGAGGAAAACCTGATGGAGTCTGCAAGAAACCTTGGGAGAAGACCAGCAGGACGACGAACACAAAGCCAAAGGTACACAGCAGTGGCTTCAAAACAACAACAATGAATGTCCCAGAGTAGCCCAGTCAGAGTCCAGATCTCAACTAATGGTGAATTTGTGGCTGCACTTGATAAAGGCTGTCCACTCAGGACCACCAGGACACCTGACAGAGCTGAGCAGGGTGGAAAAGAAGAAGAAGTGGGAGAAATGGCAGAACTGGGAGAGAAAGAGAGGCCTGGACACACAAACTCAAGACTGTCGTGGTTGACATCATCTAAATCCTGACTTAAAAGAGGTCCATAGTTATGAGATCCGTTATTTCGTATGCCCGCTTTGCAGAGATCTCTTTTCACGTTGACACGTTGAGTCCATTTCTGCAGATCAGTGTCAGAAAAGCCAAATTAAAACCACCGTGATAGCAATACAACGTGAATGCTTTCTTTAGGCGCTATGAATGAACGAAAAACTTGCATTTACAGCAACGTCCATTTCACAACATTAACATTGCATTCATTTAGAAAACACGGGCGCGTTCACGACGGAAAATCCTCGAGTGCGCGCTACCCAGGGTTGGTTCTTGTCTTGCGCTCGATGCCTCCTGGTTCGGCTCCGGCACCCCACGATCCGGTAATTTAAAGAAAGGGGGCTTCAGAGAGAATGAGGAGATTCATAGATGGATGAGTGTCGCTCGTCATGCACTAAAGCATAATTGATGCGCGAGTGATGAACAAGCCACGCAGACTGAGCCTTGGAGCCTCCCTGAGGCTAATTGGCTATCGGGGAGGCTGACGCGGGTGAATAATTAGATTGTAACAAGATTCTTGGAAGACCCCGACTCCTCGCAATAGGTGCCCCCTCCCGGGCAAACAGTACAGGACGCAATTATAAATCACGATTTTATTTTTTTAGGACAGGGTCATCAATATCCCACGTCTCAAAACGGATCTCATGTTAGTAATTTCCTTTAATCCGAACGTAACCCCACTCCGCTAACCTGAAACGTGCAGAACAAACGTATTTATGACGTAATAAAAAAATCATTATCTCTTTGGGTACAGACAATTCGAATTGAAATACTGAAATGACGCGGATAATTAAAAGTTTCAGAGTAACGCGTAATGGTTTGAGAATCGCTGTCATTAACTTAAGATTTCCAGAGACATGTCTTTACTTTTTACCGCCCCAAATCCACCATTAGATGTCGATTCCAACCTGGCCAGTCCTCTAATTGTGCAGGAGTGGGGTCTAAGATACTGTACTATGGTGTCCCGTCCAGGGTTGCGCAAACCCCCCCCCCCCCCGGTCCGTTAATATTGGATTAGCGGAATTCAGTAAATGAATGGAGGAGACCGCAAGCCATTTTCGAGTAATTTGCCTAATTATTTCAGCCTCATACAACGTGTCTTCAGTTCCTTTAATAGGCCAGAAGAAAGCCGCCTTTTATCAAAGACAATCGCGTTAATTGAGTGGTTAGGGTCGAACCAATGTGAAGACCCCCTAGGTCTTTGAGAAGTTGGTTGGCTGCTGATATAGTACACAAATAAAATAAATTGATTAACCATATATATATATTTAATCATGGAACATTTTAACATGCTTTTAAACAAATAAACGCGTGTAAACTTTTATTTGCGCAGTGTTTTGTCTGCCGATATCAATTCGGTTACGATGTGCAAGAATTTAGGCAGTTTCGCGTATTCATTTGAAACGGAATGCTTGTAAATATACTGTATATATATCGCAAGTATATATATTACAAGTGTATATATATATATATATATATATATATATATATATATATTACAAGTGTATATATATATATATATATATATATATATATATATATATATATATATATATATATATATAGCCTATATAACAAATTTTCGCAAAAAATTCTGATCCGCCTCATTTAGAGCAAAAAATTGGAAAACACATGATTCTTATTTTGTTCGTTGTATTACAATTTACCGATAAAACAATTCATCGTTTTTTGTCGATGAAATGATTGGCAGCCAGTTATTTACCTGTTAAAATATAGTACGCAGCAACAAATTTAAAAAAAAATTGTCCGCCTTCCCTATCCCTCTTATATATAGTGCCTTTTATGAGCTGCGCTTTTCAGACGCATTCGATGAACATCATTCAAACAAACTCACAACACAAATCACATCCACTCATTCATTATATAATAAAGGACCCTGCTACATTCCGGAGGGCACACTGACTCTCCTCCAGCGGCTCCAAAAGGGACTCACTGTAGGCAAAGCAAAGAAAGCGGAAACCCCCGACAACAAGCGGCTCTCGGGGTCTAAGCGCTCTGAGGCAGCACCGCCCATGCCGCCTTTCAAATTAACTCAAATTTAATTAACACTTGCCAGAATCTATATAGTGCCTGGAGGGCCAAGAAATCTAAAAGACCCTGACGATTTCAGGAAGCTTGGTGTGATGCCTCTGCTGCTGCAAATTCTGAACTAAAGAAAAAGAATAAAAAGTCAGGAATGTTTTAACAACATGGATAAAATCATTTCATACAGTGGCTTTTATTGGCACTGCTGCTACTCTACCTTATCCAGTGCTTGAGGATATAAGAACAATTCTGAGAAGAAGGCCATTGAACATAACAAAGCTCATCTATCCTATTTATCTTATTCACCTTTAGAACTATCCTCCACAATACTCTGTCACGTATTCCTCCTGTGTGAACTTGGGGAAACTTGCATGTGACATCTTCCCTCAAGCAGTTTCTGTGTGTCTGTGTGCTTGTTGAAGAATTCATTTGAAGAGAACAGCTAACATCCATTGGACTAATTCACTTTTTGCCATTAACACTCACAGCAACATTGCTAGTGTTATATTGAAGTGTATATGTTGTACAGTATAACGGCCCACTCAGACAATTTGAAGGGGCACTTTAACACAATTGGAGTTCATCTCACTCTGGTGATTCAGTGTCGTCTGCATTTGTAATCAGCTGCTTATTTACACAGGGGTGTCCCTAAAACAGGGGTGGCACAGAAGGAGCACTGCTGCCTTGCAGTAAGGAGAGCAGGGTTCATTAACAGAAAAACTGATGAAAGTTTCAATGTTAGAGGTATTAATGCACTGATAGATAGATAGATAGATAGATAGATAGATAGATAGATAGATAGATAGATAGATAGATAGATAGATAGATAGATAGATAGATAGGAATGGCACTATTTAATAGATAGATAGATAGATAGATAGATAGATAGATAGATAGATAGATAGATAGATAGATAGATAGATAGATAGATAGATAGATAGATAGATAGATAGATAGATAGATATGAAAGGCACTATATAATAGATAGATAGATATGAAAGGCACTATGTGATAGATAGATAGATAGATAGATAGATAGATAGATAGATAGATAGATAGATAGATAGATAGATAGATAGGAATGGCACTATTTAATAGATAGATAGATAGATAGATAGATAGATAGATAGATAGATAGATAGATAGATAGATAGATAGGAATGGCACTATTTAATAGATAGATAGATAGATAGATAGATAGATAGATAGATAGATAGATAGATAGATAGATAGATAGATAGATATGAAAGGCACTATATAATAGATAGATAGATATGAAAGGCACTATGTGATAGATAGATAGATAGATAGATAGATAGATAGATAGATAGATAGATAGATAGATAGATAGATAGATAGGAATGGCACCATTTAACAGATAGATAGATAGATAGATAGATAGATAGATAGATAGATAGATAGATAGATAGATAGATAGATAGATAGATAGGAATGGCACCATAGATAGATAGATAGATAGATAGATAGATAGATAGATAGATAGATAGATAGGAATGGCACCATTTAACAGATAGATAGATAGATAGATAGATAGATAGATAGATAGATAGATAGATAGATAGATAGATAGATAGATAGATAGATAGATAGGAATGGCACCATAGATAGATAGATAGATAGATAGATAGATAGATAGATAGATAGATAGATAGATAGATAGATAGATAGATAGATAGGAATGGCACCATTTAACAGATAGATAGATAGATAGATAGATAGATAGATAGATAGATAGATAGATAGATAGATAGATAGATAGGAATGGCACCATTTAACAGATAGATAGATAGATAGATAGATAGATAGATAGATAGATAGATAGATAGATAGATAGATAGGAAAGGCACTATGCACTATATAATACATAAATGAAAGGCACTATATAATAAAGATAGAATTAAAGGTACTAGATATATAGATAGATAAATAGATGCTGTATTATAGATAAATGTGAAAGGCACTATATCATAGATAAACATTAAAAAAGTTATAGATATTAAGGAAATCGAAATCATATTATGTGATATCATCTACTGTTAAATTCTGGTTTGTACTTGTAAATTTTTTGTACTGTATTGAGGATTTGTTCTGTTCTGTGTATTATATTGTATTGTATTGACCCCCTTCTTTTTGACACCCACTGCACGCCCAACCTACCTAGAAAGGGGTCTCTCTTTGAACTGCCTTTCCCAAAGTTTCTTCCATTTTTTTCCCTACAAGGGTTTTTTGTTTTGGGAGTTTTTCCTTGTCTCCATTCCTTGTCTCCATTTTATTTCTTCCTGGTCTCATTGTTGTCTTGGAGAAACCAAAATGATATTAAGCAGAGGTCTTTTTTGATTTTTTATTCCTATGGGTGGTCCTACTTGTTCATTTGAATGTTACTTACCGGTTTCTTAAAACACAGGATGGTGCAACTTGAACACATCATCAGTGAAGAACCCAGGATCATAAGGTGTGTTAGGTCTTAGATCATTAGACGCCATCACCTGAGTGGGTGACACAGCCCAGGGGGGGATGATCAATCCCCGGCATATGCCCAGGTAGCACACAACATCATGGATCCTCACCCCTGTACTAAACTACAACCACCTTGCAGCTTTTTCTGCGGCTTCCGTGATGTTCTTGGTGAATCTTCTTTCCACTAAACCTAAAATGCCAAAAGAGACTCTATGCCTAATATAGAGACTGCCCTGAAAAGCCCCCACAGCCCACCTCAATGAGCTCTCAGTGGGCCTTCCGCATTCTCCTACCATTTTGGGATATTTGGCCTTCTTACACTCATGGCCCACCTCTATCCAGTCCTCCCAGGGTACAGCGAGTTCCATCAAAATCACTTGCTTAGAACAGTCAGATGTTACAATCCGGCCTGAGTGGCTTCCTTGTAATACGTTCTGGAAACTTTAACTGCTTCCCTAGGTCAGGCTTCAGCTGCCAGTCACACACCTGAGGTTGTCCTCCTGCCTTATCAAAGACAGTGGTGTTCCATATTGGGTGGTGATGCTGGCTCCATTGAATTCCAGTGCCAGCACCTCATCATGATGCTATCTGTAACCTCCCCTCTCCCAAGGCTATTGGGTAGCAGATCAAAATATGCTCCTATAGAAACCTCTTGCCAGGCACAGTGAGCATGCCGGGGTATCAACTAGACCCCAGCAGCGCAGGTTAGATGGGCTTGGAAGGACATCATACACTGACTGGATCAGAAACTTGAGTCCAGCTGGTTCTGATTTCCAAAGTTCTGCCCATGTGATCTTACGGGCAGTGATATGGCCTCAGTTGATCCAGGCTTCCTGCTTGGGCCCTGTTACTATGTTCTTCTTCCACCTCTGTGCTGATCTCTCCCTGGATCAGCTGACGTCAATCACTCTCTCTCTTTATCCTTCCTCCCAGAGTAATATATTTTTGCAAGGGTTCAAGACAAAGCCAACATCACATTATGCAACCTCTAGTCGGAGGGGATGTCAAACTGGACGACTGCAGCTACTGATGGAACTCTCCCTTAAGTTGGATCTCCAACTCGGAAACTCAGGGCTGGTCTGTCAAGTCTGAATTTGTCAGATCATGACGTCAATCCAACAAGTTGACGTACGCTGAAAGCTGTAGTGTTATACTGTTTATTAGCACTTCTGTCCATTTGTGTCTCATTACATGAGTTGTACACTCAGTCTTTCTCCAGACATGCTACTCCAGGGTTTGGCTACGTGAAAAACCACGTAATGTGTTGTGATCAATTTCTCTTTGTTCTGATAGAGAAAGTACCACAAAGGATTTCCTGGACGTGGCCATATTGTTATCCTGAATGTTTTACTGGAACACGGTCAGCTCGGGTGTCATGCCATTCCCAGCTCTGACATCTGACTTCCGAGGTAAAGGGAATGCAACATAAAGCAATGCAGCCAAAGAAAGCTCAGAGTTGCCGTCCTATTGTTGTGTTGAGCTTTTGATGTTGTTTTGCCACATTTGTGTTTCTTCAGCTACACCACTTTAAGGATTATTATCTTCTTATATAATACGCTACCGTGGCTCTCCGTTTGCCTGTCCAGGATTTTAAATCACCTGTCGCTCGCAAACCGTTTGACCAATTGACCTGAAATTTGGTACACATATACTACGTGACGTCTACTACCTGCTTTCAGGGTGATGATTGACCTCCAAGGTTATTCCTCTTTTTATTTTTATTTTATTTTATTGTAGAATCAACTCGCAGCAGGGCGGCCATGTGGCGCATGTGTACGGGCGCCGTTCTCATTCCCTACCACCTTCGCCATCACTTCCCCTACCTCTTCATATCTTAAAACATTCTTGAGGCAGATTGAAGACTTAAGTGCCAGCTTAAGTGAAAAATTAAGGAAAACGTACTTAGTAATTGCAGCAAATCAGTTTTAACAGGAAAAGATGCCAACGAAAGAAGAGAAGACGCGGGCTGCTAGAGTGGTGAAAAGAAGGGCTGCTCAGGAAGCAGCAAGCGCATCAACCTCCTCTGAACAAACAAATGCTAAACGTACAGAGAAAGAGGAGAAAAACTATAAGTCAAGTGTATTCGTGCAGTGCGCCGTTACTGGTTTTCATTATATTGTTGTCGTTTTTATTATTGTTGGATTAGTATTTATGTTGTAGCCTATCATTTTTTGCCCCCTCAGTATTTATGCCAAGTTGCCGCACATGTACAGCGATGTTCAGAGTTTTTAACAGTTAAACACTTTAAACCATTACGGGGCCACACATCCTTGGATGTACAGTTGTGACCAGATGTTTTGAGAATGAGCCAAGTGTTGGTTTTCACAAAGCCTGCAGTTTCAGTGTTTTTAGATCGTTTTGTCAGATGTTTCTCTGGTATACTGAAGTAGAATTATAAACACTTCATAAGTTTGAAAGGCTTTTATTGACTATGACATGAAGTTTATAAGCAGAGTCAATATCTGCAGTGTTGGCCCTTCTTTCTTTTTCAAGACCTCTGCAATTCGCCCTGGCATTCTGGCAATCAACTTCTGGGCCAAATCCTGACTGATGGCAGCAGCCCATTCTTGCTGAATCAATGCTTGGAGTTTGGGAGTTTTTGTTTGTCCACCCGCCTCTTGACCACAAGTTCTCAATGGGATTAAGGACAGGGGAGTTTCCTGGCCATGGACCCAAAACTTTGATGTTTTGTTCCCCGAGCCACTTAGTTATCACTTTTGCCTTATGGCCCGGTGCTCCATCATAATAATAATTCATTACATTTATATAGCGCTTTTCTCAATACTCAAAGCGCTATCCACACAGGGAGGAACCGGGAAGCGAACCCACAATCTTCCACAGTCTCCTTACTGCAAAGCAGTAGCACTACCACTGCACCACCTGTGAGGACATGTTGGTCACCAAACTGTTCTGGGATGGTTGGGAGAAGTTGCTCTCGGAGGATGTTTTGGTCCCATTCTTTATTCATGCCCGTGTGAGTGAGCCCACTGCCTTGGTGACATGAATGGTCTAAGGACGCTTTACTGTTGGCATGACACAGGACTGATGGCAGCACTCACCTTTTCTTTTTTCTAGATGCCCCAAACAATCGGAAAGGGGATTCCTCAGAGAAAGTGACTTGACCCCAGCAGTGCTCAGCAGTCCAATCCCAGAATATCAGTCTGTCCCTGATGTTTTTCTTGGCTTCTTTGCTGCCCTTCTTGACACCCACCAGGCCATCCTCCAAAAGTCTTCGCCTCACTCCCGCCTACCTGTTGCCATTCCTAAAGTAGGCTCTGCCCTGATGGTGCCCGCAGCTGAATCAACTTTAGGAGACAGTCCTGGCGTTTGCTGGACTTTCTTGGGCACCCTGAATCCTTCTTCACAATAATTGAACGTCTCTCCTTGAAGTTCTTGATGATCCGATAAATGGTTGATTTAGGTATTTAGATATCCTTGCCTGTGAAGCCCTTTTTTGTGCAAAGCAGTGTTTGTTTCCTCGCAGGCAGCCATGGTTAACAGAGGAAGAAGAAGGATTTCAGGCACCAGCCTCCTTTGAAAGCCTCCAGACTGCTGTTCTGACTCAATCAGCATGACAGAGTGATCTCCAGCCTTGCCTCGCCGACACTCTCACCCGTGTTAATGAGAGGACCACTGAGATGACGTCAGCAGGTCCTTTTGTGGCAGGGCTGATATGCAGTGTTTTTTTGGGATGAAGTTCATTTTCAATGCAAAGAGGGACTTTGCCATTCATTGCAGTTCATCTGATCACTCGTCAGAACATTCTGAAATAAATGAAAATTGCCATGATAAAAACTGAGGCAGCAAACTTTTTGAAATTAATATTTGTGTCATTCTCAAAACTTTTTGCCATGACTGTAAACTCCGTTAACTTAAGAGTCCCACAGTGAGTCAGTATTGTGGGCTAAATTGGCACCGGTATGTAATTACATATGATGGCACAGGGGTTAGAGTGGCAGCCTCTGAGTTCGTGGGACCGGTGTTCAGTTCCACGTCTGATTGGTGTCTGTTTTCTACCGGTTCCTGATTTCCTTTCAAAAGCGTTGCAGCGGGGTGAAATGATGGTGCAGGGCAAGATAGGATGCTTGGGGTGCCAACTGGGCAACAAGATCCTGTTTAATTAGAGCAAAAATTCAGAAAAAGCAACAAAAATTAAGCACTTTAATCATGCGCAGTTTTAAAGAGACAGCAGTCCACCTAATCGGACACAGAAGCCGGGTCCACATCAAAATGTGACAGGAAGGAGGTGGGTCTGATGGAGGATCACAGGAATCGTGGGGTAGAGGTGTCCTTTCATCGGATTGGCTGGCCCAGCACTGGCCAAAAGAAGGAGGCAGCTTGATGGCCGAGGTCTCCAGGACTCTAAACAAATCCAAATCATATTATGGGATATCATCTACTGTTAAATTCTGCTCCATACTTGTAAAATTTTTATTTTTATACTGTATTGAGGATTTGTTCTGTTCTGTGTATTGTCTTGTATTGACCCACTGCACGCCCAACCTACCTGGACAGGGGTCTCCTCTTTGAACTGCCTTTCCCAAGGTTTCTTCCATTTTTTCCCTACAAGGTTTTTTTTTGGTAGTTTTTACCTTGTCTTCTTAGAGAGTCAAAGCTGGGGGCTGTCAAGAGGCAGGGCCTGTTAAAGCCCGTTGCGGCACTACTTGTGTGATTTTGGGCTATACAAAAATAAATTGTATTGTATTGCATTGTATTTCGGTGCCCTTAAGTTTCAAGACTGTGAGGGAAGGAGGAGACAAGTCTGTTAGCGGCAGCGCCCCCTCTCATCCATGGTGGGTACTACGTACATTAGGTGAGCCTGGAAGGTGACATGCATGTGTGACAGTGATCATTTAGGTCATTGGTCTGGTATGGGAAAATGTGACCTGCAAAGAACAGGCATCCCATCTGGGCTATGCGCCGTGTGCTACATGGATAGGCTCCGGACCACCAAAATGTTGAATTTGAAGAGCAATTTGAGGAAATGCATAGATAGCAGGGGTTTTCTGTGGACAGATGCTTCATTAAAATTAGAATTGCTTTTTATTTAATAAAGTAAAATGCTAAGAATAATACATTGCTCGCTCAGATTTAGCAGTCAGCATGTGTCATTGGTTCATCAGTTTAAAGACTTTGTAAACTTTAAATATCTTTCAAAAAACAGCGCTGGTTGTTAGAAAATGAGATTACGCTAACCAAAGTCATCTGACAGGAACGCTCCTAATTGCTTGTGTAGATTGTTTTCATGCAGAATTGATAATTTGGTTGTCTGTTTTTCTGTCTAATGTCACATGCTTTAGCTAGGAAGAAGGCCCCTTCTGTACCCCAGAAGTAATACCTTAATTGCCATCCAAATTCCCAATTTCCTCAATGTTCTGATGAGATGCACCAATTGACGAGATTCAAAGTGGGCTCAGCTCAAGGCCCGCAGTGTGCTGCCGTCCCACCTTATGCGTCTCGCTGGAGCTCTGCTGGTCTGCAGAAGGGTCCACTCATTATTCTGTATAGCGTCTTCCATGGATGATGCCAGTGCCAAGTGGTTCATAAAGGTCACCAGCATACAAACAACTAAAAAAACAAGTGACTTACTCAAAGACTTGGTGTTTCCACATTTGAAGTCAGACTTGTATTTTATTTTATGTTGTGGGATTCTTTCCTCACATTTAGCCCATGGCCTGTGTCAGTGGACTCTGGGACATGCGATACCAGTTGCAACACTTTGTAAACATCGGCTATGCTCCATATTTAGATTGCCAGGTTAAAGGAAGACTCCAAATAAAAATGATATTTTTCTGTATGTTACTTACTGCATTTAGTTGGTCGGGGTTGGAAGGACGTATCCAAGAAAGGTAATGTAGTACAATACAATACAATACAGTTTATTTTTGTATAGCCCAAAATCACACAAGAAGTGCCGCAATGGGCTTTAACAGGCCCTGCCTCTTGACAGCCCCCCAGCCTTGACTCTCTAAGAAGACAAGGTAAAAACTCCCAAAAAAAAAACCCTTGTAGCAAAAAAAAATGGAAGAAACCTCGGGAGAGGCAGTTCAAAAAGAGACCCCTGTCCAGGTAGGTCGGGCGTGCAGTGGGTGTCAAAAGAAGGGGGTCAATACAATACAATACACAGAACAGAACAAATCTTCAATACAGTCTAAAAATAAAAATTTTAGAAGTACATAGCAGAATTTAACAGTAGATGATATCACATAAGAAGATTTGGATATATTTAGAGTCCTGGAGACCTCATCCATCAAGCTGCCTCCCCCATTTGGGGATTCCACGGCTGAAACAGTGCTGGGCCAGCCAATCTGATGAAAGGACCCCTCCTTCCCATGATTCCTGCAATCCTCCATCAGGGATGACTTTACCTTAGGCAGGCAAAACAACTTGACAGGTGGGCCGTGGCACCAAGTGCCACATTTGAGTACCGAGAAGAGAAACAGAATAGGTGAGGGTTAGTATCAAATTATAACTATCATGTTATTTATGTTTTAGTGCTAATGACTAACAACAGAGATGCAGTCTGTACAGTTAATCAGCAGCTCTAGTCAGGGTGTGCTAAACTGAAGTAGTGAGTCTTCAGCTGGGATTTAAAAGCTGAGACCGAAGGGGCATCTCTTATAGTAGCAGGCAGACCACTCCACAGTTTAGGGGCCCTGTAACTAAAAGCTCGACCTCCCACTGTTATTTTATTAATCCTTGGAATCATAAACAGACCAGCATCTTGAGATCTTAATGTGCGCTAAGGTGTGTAAGTCATGATAAGACCTTGGCCATTTAAGGCTTTATATGTTAAAAGGAGGATTTTGAAATCTGCCCTAAACTTAACCGGGAGCCAGTGTAAGGATTTAAGAACTGGAGTTATGTGTTCATATTTTCTTGTTCTTATAATAATTCTTGCGGCCGCATTTTGGATTAACTGGAGGCTGTATAGAGAACATCTTCAGGGGAAAGCATTAGACACCAAAGGAGATCTTGATATGCCATTCGTATTAAAAAGTTTACAGTTTCCCATTAGAATAGTTTTTGCAAAGACAATTAACAAATCTCAGTGCCAAACATTCGTTTTATGTAATAGAGAGAAAGAAACGAAATTCAATCATGGGCAGTTATACATCACGTTGATGCAAATGTAACAATTCACATGAAAATTAAAATCTGTTTAAATTGTACATCCCCATCCCCAGATGCGAGCGGCAGAACCGCAAAGAGGCTAGCATGTAGCGCTGGCACGGGGGTTGGTGAGCGAAGCATGCAGGGGGCATTGTTTACTAATATATATATACTGGATATTTTATTTACATGTACTTTTGTAATGAATATTTTAAGTTATTGTTTTCAGTTTTAATATGTCTCTTTTCTGATATCCCATGTGTTCTGTGGATGGAACCCCCTACCTAAGAAGAGGGGTTACCATGATGTCCCTGTTGAAGGACCGTCCTCATTCTATGTATTCTGGCTGAAGGTTAGGGTTCTTCACGTTGTCATTGATTGTTGTTGCATTAGGATTATTTGTGTTAGCATCATTTGGATTTTCTGGTTTTCTTTGATATTTTGCTCTTTATACAGTAATTGGATTCTGTTCTTGGATTATGGACTGGATTTGTAACTTTGGTTTGTCTTTTGGGCTCCTTTTTGTCTGCCTTACCTGCTTTGTTCTCTTTTTTTTATTGTTTAATATATTGTTGACGCATAAAGGAACTTTGTTTTGCTTTTGGCCTTAAAGACGAAAGGTTTACAGTCTGCCTCTCTTCAACAGGGCGTTTATTGAGTATTTTGAAATTTCTGAGCTTTCATTCATTAATTCATTCATTCAGTTTCTTAATCCACTTGGCCAAGACTGGGTGTGGGGAAGCTGGAGCCTATCCCAGCAATCATAGGGTGCAAGACCGGAACAATCCCAGTCCATCACAGGGTGAGCACACTGACACAGGCCAATTTAATAACACCAGTTCACTTAACCTTCTTAGGCTGATAGAGGAAGCTGAAGCACCTGGAGGAGACCCACACTGACACAGGGGGGACACACATTCAAACTTTCCAGGAGATGAACTCCTGTGTCCTTGTGGCAAGGCCGCAGCACTACCACTGTGCCACCCTTCTACAGTCGATAAATGTTAGGAAGTTCGTTGTTATTGCCCTCATCAATAGTTATATCATCCCTCACCTTCTGGCCATCAAAGGGGGCTGCAGAGGTCTTCGGCCGAGTGAAAGTTATGCTGGCTTCATCTGCAGACTTAAGCGGCTTCTTTTTTAGTTTCTCGTATATGAACTGTAGGGGAAGTATTGTAATCATCCAAAAATTCAATTCAGAGATTTTGATGAATCTCAATGTTTTAGACCTCCCTGAGTATGAAAATACCATTTTTGGAATTATATCTGTGTGTGTGTGTGTGTGTGTGTGTGTGTGTGTGTGTGTGTGTGTGTGTGTGTGTGTGTGTGTTTAAACCCGATAACTTGAGTACGCTTTCACTTAGGTCCACCAAAGTTTACATACAAGTGTTAGGTACAAAACGTAGATTTCTATCAACTCTTGGGCTATTTCCACTAACTGGAGGTGGAATCCGATTTACTCAGCTTTACTTGTATAGCAATTGTTCAATATATTATTAATTTGATTTGATGTGTTGTTGATGGCTCTTTAATGTACATAATATAAAAATATAATCCTTGTCTTGCGGTTTACTCCTCAAATATCCATCCCCATATCTGAGTATACGAGAAAGTCGAGAGGAGACCACTCCCGATTTTTTAAGTTCCTATTCAGATCCAGAAGAACATTATATTCTTTTTCTTTTATATATATTTTATTTAAATTAGAAACAGATAACATCCCATACATTCAAGACAAATTTAACAAATCAAAGCAAAATTCGACTCCCACCCAAGAGAAAGAGAGAGGAGCCAACAAGAACATTTGGCTGTCAGGATTCACCCGTGAGGTTGTTTAGGTTTCCTTTTGCCACGGCCCTTTTTGGTCAGGTTGATCTGTTCTCACTTACATTTTATGGACTTGCAGGCTTTCATCCATGTTTAGGTGCATTTGCATATAATGAGAAAAAGCACCTACTATGATAGCCATATATGTCTGCACATCTGTCCATCTGTCCACACGAAACAGCTTGGCTTCAAGTGAACTGATTGTGTTGAAATTTGGCCACTTATTCTTCCAGGAAATGTGTCAGGACAGCTCAGGTTTTGGTTGAGATATCTCCAACACAGCATACTGCACACATTTTTGAAATTGCATTGAAAAAATTGGTGAATTTGCAAACTCATCTCTCTTAAAAGAGAGGAGCATTAAACTACAAATCAGTTTACTGTGTTTATTGATTGATTGATTGATTGATTGTCATTTGACAGCCACACCGAATGAAAAAACTTTGAAACCCCTGCAGTTGTGTGCACAGAACTAAGTACACCTTGAGATGGGGTGGGGTTTACGTGTGCGGGGCTGGATTGCAGAGTGTTACCAAATAAGGAAGGTGTGATGTTAAATGTGTATTCATTTATTCAGTTTGCTAATATTTATATTCATTTATTCAACATAGCAGTAATAATATTGCCTATTTATTCATCACAGCCCTTACTGTACCAGAATGCAGAAGTGGGTCTCTTTATAAGCTTAATGTATATGTACACTTGTACCCATACACTGGCACTAAAAACATATTATATGTACACTTGTACCCATACACTGGCACTAAAAACATGTTATATGGACACTCATATCCGTACACTGGTACTAAAAATTTGTATGTACACTCGCACTCATACACTGGCACTCAAAACCTGCTATATGTACACTTGTACCCGTACACTGGCACTAAAAACATGTTATATGTACACTTGTACCCATACACTGGCACTAAAAATTTGTATGTACACTCGCACCCATACACTGGCACTCAAAACCTGTTATATGTACACTCATACCCGTACACTGCCACTAAAAACATATTATATGTACACTCATACCCATACACTGGCACTAAAATCATGTTATATGTACACTCATATCCGTACACTGGTAGTAAAAATTTGTATGTACACTCGCACCCGTACACTGGCACTCAAAACCTGTTATATGTACACTTGTACCCATACACTGGCACTAAAAACATGTTATATGTACACTTGTACCCATACACTGGCACTAAAAACATATTATATGTACACTCGCACCCATACACTGGCACTCAAAACCTGCTATATGTACACTTGTACCCGTACACTGGCACTAAAAACATGTTATATGTACACTTGTACCCATACACTGGCACTAAAAATTTGTATGTACACTCGCACCCATACACTGGCACTCAAAACCTGTTATATGTACACTCATACCCGTACACTGCCACTAAAAACATATTATATGTACACTCATACCCATACACTGGCACTAAAATCATGTTATATGTACACTCATATCCGTACACTGGTAGTAAAAATTTGTATGTACACTCGCACCCGTACACTGGCACTCAAAACCTGCTATATGTACACTTGTACCTGTACACTGCCACTCAAAACCTGTTATATGTACACTTGTACCTGTACACTGGTACTAAAAACATGTTATATGTACACTCGTACCCGTACACTGGCACTAAAAACATGTTATATGTACACTCGTACCTGTACACTGGCACAAAAAACATGTTATATTGACACTCATATCCATACACTGGCACTAAAAATTTGTATGTACACTCGCACCTGTACACTGGCACTCAAAACCTGCTATATGTACACTTGTACCTGTACACTGCCACTCAAAACCTGTTATATGTACACTCGTACCCATACACTGGCACTAAAAACATGTTATATGTACACTCGTACCCATACACTGGCACTAAAAACATGTTATATGTACACTTGTACCCGTACACTGGCACTAAAAACATGTTATATGTACACTCGTACCCATACACTGGCACTAAAAACATGTTATATGTACACTTGTACCCATACACTGGCACTAAAAACATATTGTATGTACACTCGCACCCGTACACTGGCACTAAAAACATGTTATATGTACACTCACGTTCTTGTAATTACATTCTATGATCACTTTTGAGTATGACTATAATAAAACTATTAAATAAACAAAATTATGATAAACTGATGAAGTAACTAGAAGGTGTAGAACTGTTCCACCTTTTAAAGCAGCTGGCCCAGCCTCGGAATGCCCCTGAATGTTACGCCATTCAGACATTTTCTTATGTGTTCATCTCCTACGGTAGTTACGCTCAGGTCTGGACATATTGAGTGTTTCAGTGTCTTGTGTGTTTCTGTCGAAGTCCATTTGAAGTCCTAGGTTGGGACAGCGCCCTTCGGTCTCCATAGTGAGTAGTCAGTATTGGTCTTTGACTACCTGGGGGGTCCCCTCAGTGTCTGGAGCAGGCACCCCTTCAGTTACATAAGCGGCACCCCTTTGGGTGCATACTGCTAAATTTACCTTTCATAAACGGCGGCCCTTGGGTGAAGGTGTGCAAACGGTATTGCTAGACTATTATGATCAGGGTGGGTTCCCCTCAGTGTCCAGAGCACACACCCCTTCAGTTACATAACATGTACCCCTCTGTGTATATAATGAGGACTTTATGGAGTGCACACATCCTTTACTTTCATAAACGGTGCCCATAATTAAAATACATTTTTTGCAAGACGCTGCACTGAGAGGCCGCCCATGCCACACTAAACCAGCCGCTGTTCTTTAGTTGTCTGTTATTCTTTTTATAATTGTATTATCGTTAAGAGTAGGGAATCCTGGGGGATTTGCATTGTTGCTCTTAGTATCACTGTATATACAGTTAGTACACTGCCAACATAAAAGCATTCACCCCCTTTTTATTGTTACCCAACATTTTATCACAGTGGATTTAATTTAGTCAATTTAATATAATTTCTCTTTGACATTAAAGAGTTTTTTTCTGTTGCTCGGTATGAAAGACGCCAAATTAAATCCACTGGGACACAATGCTGTATAACAATTAAAAATGAAAACTTTTATAGGCGCTGCATATGGAGGGAAAAATGAAGGGCTCGTCTGTCCCCGATTATATTTCACGTATAAATATTAACTGATCCCTTTAATCAAACTCATTGTACTTGTTCTATTTATTGTTGACTGATGATCTGCATTTGGGCAAATCAACATCTGGAAGGTGAGAACGGTTTGATTTATATTACTTTAGATTAGATAAGATTAGATTAGATGAATTAAATAAACATTATTAATCCTATGAGGAAATGAAAATGCATGCAGTAGCAGAGACATAAAAAAAACAAGAATACAGACTCATAGGACAGATAAAAGAGCCAATCAATCAATCAATTAATCAATAAATAAATGTATATTTTGCAGATATTTTCAAATGAACTCAATGGGTACATAAATCCAAAGGGGAAATTCAGAAGCATACAGCAGCAGAATCATAAAAAACTGGGATACAGACTCACAGGACAGATCATACAGTCAATCAATCAATCAATCAATACATAATAATAATTCTTTACATTTGTATAGCGCTTTTCTCACTACTCAAAGCACTCAGCAATTGCAGGTTAAGGGCCTTGCTCAAGGGCCCAACAGAGCGGAGTCCCTATTGGCATTTATGGTATTCGAACCGGCAACCTTCCGATGGCCAGTGCAGATCCCTCGCCTCAGAGCCACCACTCCGCCCATAGTTATATTTTGCAGATACTTCCAAATGAACTCAATGGGTACATGAATCCCATTGGGAAATTTCAATAAATACAGCAGCAGAAACAAAAAACTAGGATATAGACTCACAAAACAAATAATACAACCAATCAATCAATCAATCAATAAAAAGTAAAACTTAATGAGTGCATCAGGTGGAAGCATTGAATGGGCTGATAGCAGTGGGCAGAAAAGACCCCCAGAGATGCTTCTTAGCACACCGCGGTGGAGTGAGCCTATGACTAAAAGTGCTCCTTGAGTGCGCCCCCCGGAGGAGACGAGGGGGATTTCTCACGATGGCATCCAATTTTGCTCCCATCCTTTTCTCCACAACAGTGTCCAGGGTTGGCCCTGTGATGGAGGAGGCTTTCCTGCTAAGTTTGTTCAGACGTTGTGTTTCTTATGAGCTCAAGTTGCTTCCTCGGGAGACCACAGCGTAGAACATCACACTGACGACTTGTGGACTGGTAGAACATTTCCATCTGCTTACTGCACACATCAGCAGACCTGAGAGTCTCCTCAGGAGGTCCAGTCTGCTCTGGTCCTTCTTGTATGGTCAGACCAGTCCAGTTTATGGAATATTGTCCTTCAGTTTCTCTGATGTCTTTGGATTGCTGACATACACTTTTTCCTTCAGATTGTCCCACAGCTAAAAGTTGCACGTGGATAGGTCCAGTGATCTTGGTGGCCACAAACCTTTGCTGACAGTTCGTTCTTCTGTGAAGATGTTGTGAATTCGAGAAAGTGACTCGTGAGAAGTGTGACATGTCATCCATTCATGTCGCGATGGCACCCGCCTGTATAATAGCTCGAGCCAGCCGGTCAGAGATGGTTCGGTTTTTCATGCGCCACCCTTTAGAATGTCAGAGCCTGAACCGCAAGATCGACGCACCCCTTGTGTTACTGCAGGCTACCACAGCACAAGGCCTAGTGACTTCCATGTTTCCCCTGTCACAATTGTTAACTACCGTCAACAATACTTAGGGGGCTAATGTCTTTTCTTGTCCTTCCACTTGACCGCAATCATTTTTCCTTTCGTCCAATTGATATTACACCCCCTGAAACTTGTAACAGATAGCCCGGCGACAAACAGACACGACACCAAATGTCCACAACACACGTGTTTATTTACAAAGTGTTCACACTGGTTCCACCAACTCACGCATGACTACTCGGTCCTTTTCTCTCTTCGGCCGCCTCCACTCCACTTGCTGGTACTTGTAGCTCTGCACCACCGTGGATGGTGACAGGTCTCAGAGGCTCTTTGTCACGCCGGATGTCCACCACCAGCCCTTTTGTCTTGCTGATGTTAAGTTGCAGGTGGCACTACAACACAAAGTCCTGCACCACCTTCCGGTACTGCGACTCATCTCCATTATTGGCCGAGGCTTATAATTTATTTGTCACCCACCTACCAAGGAGGTGCTCATCAAGTGGGGCACATGCACATTGGAGACTGTTGATGTGTGACTTAATATTATTTTGGACACTTACGAAGAACGCACTGTCGTGATCAAGAAGGAACCTCCGTGTTGAAATGCTTCTTCATGTCTTTAGAGCACATACTAACTGATGCAATGAATTCTTGATGAATCAGTGAGGGTAGGAATTGAGTTTGAAGGGGACGATGCCACCTGCTTGTCCAGTGGGACTGCTTTCCCACAATGCTCTGCAGAGGCCCAGTGTCCTTGCTGAAGTCTTTAATTCATCTTAAGGGGCAGTCATGTGAAGCAGACACCTGCCCCAAAATGCTGCCGTGACCGGGACGCAGGCTTTTTGCATTCTTTTCTGTTCTTTTTTCTCTTCATTCCAGCTCCACACATAAAATATTGCATTTTATTTAAAAAAAGAATCCGTGTAAAGTCTTGATTCTCTCCACTGACCAGTGACTAGAAGTTATTTGCACGCTTCTATTTTCTGAGGACAGTATATTTTAATAAATTGTGTAAACTCAGGCAGCCTCAATGGAAACCTATTAATCAAAGTAGTCTTTGGAAGACAATGTTAATGCATCAGAGTTCGCCTTTTGCTACTGTATCAAAATCCATTTAGGGCACGGTAATTTATCATAATTATTTTTGTAAAAGGAGTTTTATTTATTTTTTCCCATTAGCTCCCTTGCTAAGAGAAGCTCTGAAATGTGCAATCAAAGCCTTCTGTTTCCAAAGCCCAGCAGTCCTGCTCAGTGCCATGCAAACCCAGACAGCAGCGTCCTAAAGGGGGCGCTATTCCACCTCACTTATATCCATTCCTTCATTTTCCAAAGTTCCTTCTTTTATTGCTGCGACATACTCCTGGGAAAACAAGCCAAAAAGAAATAATGTTATTACGTGTAGCGGAAACTTGTAAACACCAAAATGTCGATGTAAATACAGCAGGAAGGGTCTGTCGAGTGTCCACTGCTGTACTGATGCAGATTTAGTATTCACCCTTCGTGTGACATGTTTTGAAGCAGTCACAATCAGGATGTTTCTCTACTCACTTATCTTATATTTTTTCTGTTGCTTTGGCATGAGAAGGTACAGGGTGGCGCACGAAAAACCGAACCATCTCTGACTCCAACATCGACGTACGTTTCTTAGCCCGTACACGATACGAAAGATATGCAATACAAAAATCTGTACTTACTGGTTAGAGGAGGTGCTGGAAATGATTTCCTTCTGCGTCAATACACTTTTCTGCACACCACACCATATTGTCATGGATGCGATGCAGCTCAGCCGCTTCAATTTTTCTAATTTCACAACGAATGTTGTCCTTCAGTTCCTCTAATGTATTTGGATTATTGACATACACTTTTCCCTTCTGATTGTCCCACAGCTAAAAGTTGCACGTGGATAGGTCCGGTGATCTTGGTGGCCACAAACCTTGGCTGACAGTTCGTTCCTCTGTGAAGATGTTGTGAATTCGAGAAAGTGACTTGTGAGAAGTGTGACATGTCATCCATCCATATTGCAACGCCACCCGCTTCATTTTGGTTGCTGTCACTGCAGAAAACCCCGCTTCACCAAGATATGATGTTGGAAACAGAAGCAGGATCTTCAGTGCTTTTATGGCGATCTCCAGTGTAGTTTGTTTTTTACTCATTTTAGGGTGGGTTAGCTTGTGGGCTTAATTTATTGGGCATCAAAACTGTGACAGAGACAAATGTGGGAAGAGGCACAGGCAGACATAATGGGGAGATTGGTGAATGACGAGTGCTCGCAGTTATTGAAGGTTATCAACAGCTTATTGTACGCTATAAACATATCAATCTGCACGCATATCCAGACTTTATTTAGTACCGCAGCCCATCTGACTTCCTTAACTACAGTGGCTGTCAAGGTACATAAACAGCGGAATACAGCCACTGCTCTGCATCCTCCCTCTTTAGCTTTAGCTGAACAAGTTTGCTTTAATATTTTCTTTAAGCACATTCAAGAATTAAACATTATATCAACAGTTCAACATAGCCTGTCAGATTGAGAAGAATAAATGCTCGCATGTGTGCATCTTTGTCCAAACGTGCAGCTGCTATGAAAATATCATGTTGTTCAAATACATGCCAGTTCTCAGCGACATTGCCATCAAACACCAATGGTTCGGGTCCATGAAATCCTTCTGCCATGCCATCAATGTATATATTATATTATATTATATTATATTATATTATATTATATTATATTATATTATATTATATTATATTATATTATACTAGCCATGTGTGCCCAACTACGTTGCGCGTGTTAAAGTTGTCTGTGAAGGGCTCCCTGTTTAAACGTGGCTGCCAGTCGTGAACTGGGCCCTTCGTCGCACAGCATTATGATTTTTTATAAGGGAAACAAAATTACAAAACAAAACCCTTGGACATTGATTTGATAGGAACGGCCTACTCGGAATTACTGTCCGAATAGTAATTATGTGGTGGTGTAAGAGCATTTCTGCTTCTCTCCGTTCACAGTCCGTCTTGTTTTCATGACGCTGTCGTTTCCTCTCACAATCTCTTCTCAACCTTTCTCCAATCTCGCAGGTTGCTTTGTGGCAATCCAAAGAGTAAGGAAGAACCAATGCTTCTTTCTTGAACTCCAAACGCCAACTGATGGAAAATCACAGAAGTGTGTCCGACTTATATACTCTGACTGCCGACTCCAAGAAGTGGGTGAACATTCGATCTGGACGAAGTGCTGCCAAAAACGGTCGATAGAAACACAAAAAACCACAGTCTCGACAACGAAGCAGGTGTCGACGCCAGATCTAAACACAAACAGTGCTATCGACAGTGTTTGTAAAGAAAAGTAACAACCAAGGTGTTGTGTATTGAGCCAGTACAAACAGCACGTAGTCTCCTTTAGTTCAATCCTCTTTAATCACCATACTCCAACCTCATCCAACGATCCTCCCCCTCACCTCCTCTCCTCCTCCATCACTACTGCCCTCTACTGAACACAGCAGGAACACCATACAAGGCAGTGAATTTGCGGACAAACAAAGATCAAGATCCAAATGAAGATTATATTATATTATATTATATTATATTATATTATATTATATTATATTATATTATATTATGGGTGATGTGGTGGCATAGTGGTTAGTGCTGGTGGCTCATGGCCTTTGTGGCGCTTGCCCACAGTCTGCATGTCTGTCTGTTTTGTTTTTCTCCAGACATTCTGGTGTTTTACTCCCATTTCAAAGACGTGCCAGTTGGTTAGTTGGTAATTCTAATCTGGGCCTGTGCAGGTGTGTGACCGAGGGTGGCCAGCCATGGTCTGCCATCTTATCTACATGCCCAGTTTTATCAAGATAAGCTCTTGGCCTCTAAGGCGCTGAACTGGATTTAGCTGTTTTTCTTATATTATATTATATTATATTATATTATATTATATTATATTATATTATATTATATTATATTATATTATCGGGCGGCACGGTGGTGCAGTGGGTAGCGCTGCTGCCTCTCAGTTAGGAGACCCAGGTTCGCTTCCCGGGTCCTCCCTGCGTGGACTTTGCATGTTCTCCCCGTGTCTGCGTGTGTTTCCTCCGGGCGCTCCGGTTTCCTCCCACAGTCCAAAGACATGCAGGTTAGGTGGATTGGCGATTCTAAATTGTCCCTAGTGTGTGTTTGTGTGTGGGTGTGTTTGTGTGTGTCCTGCGGTGGGTTGGCACCCTGCCCGGGATTGGTTCCTGCCTTGTGCCCTGTGTTGGCTGGGATTGGCTCCAGCAGACCCCGTGACCCTGTGTTCGGATTCAGCGGGTTGGAGAATGGATGGATGGATGGATATCAGTAACGGCGCACTGCATGACAATGTGCAGTGAATACACTTGACTTGAGCATTCCTAGTTTTCCTCCTCTTTCTCTGTACGTTCAGCACTCATTTGCTCAGAGGTTGATATGCTTGCTGCTTCCTGAGCCGCTCTTCTTTTCTACACCCTAGCGGCCTGCTGCTTCTCTTCTTTCGTCGGCATCTTTTCGTGTTAAAACTGATTAAGTTAGTTTTTGTGTTGCAATTACTTAGTACGTTTTCTTTAATCTTTCACTTAATCTTGCACTTAAGTCTTCAGTCTGCCTGAAGAATGATTAGCGAAGGTGGTGGGGAATGAGAATGGCGCCCGTACGCATGTGCCGCACTTCTGCCCTGTTGCGCACTGCCAAGAGTTGATTCAACAATAAAATAAAATTAAAATAAAAAGAGTAATAAAATCTTCACCCCTAAAGCGGATAGTAGACGTCACGTAGTATATGTGTACCAAATTTCATGTCAATAGGTGAAACGGTTTGCGAGCGACAGGTGATTTAAAATCCTGGACAGACAAATGAACACCACGGTAGCGTATTATATAAGAAAATTATATTTTGAGCAGAACAGTAGCTCAGTGGTTATCAAGGCTGTCTCATAGAACAACCTGCATCCTCTCACATCTCAAATATATGCATCTTAGGTTAGTCAACATTTCTAAAGCATTAGTGTGTATGTTGTGTGTGTGTGTGTTGGTAAAGAAATAAAACACAGAGAAAATAGATCAAGGGTCGGGGGAATTCCCTGTATGATGTTTGGCGCTGATGAGAAGCCTTTTGAGACTGAAATGTGGTCAAAGATTGCAAACAAATACATTTGACAGTTGAATCGGTTCTTCGAGGTACTTTTATGGAAGATGAACAGGAAATGAAACAAAAAGAAACGGAACTGAGTTGGCAGGACATGAGAGATGGAAATGACATCATAGGAAGCCGGAAGTGAAGTCATGGATGTGGGACCAGAAGTGAGGACATCAGTAGTGGACTGGACGTGACGACTTTTGGCAGAGGGACCAGGAAGTGGAGTTATTATGAGGAGCCAGAAGTATTGTTGTTGCATGGATTTAAGGTATTTTATGGTTGTTGATCTTCTGTTTTTCTGTTGGAAGAAGAGAAAAGGTATTAGTACTCTGTTCCAATCCCCCATCTTTTGTACTTTCGCTCTCGTCTGGGCCCTTTGGCTACCGTGTGTGACAGTGTGTATGTCCCTCAATGCACAGGTGTCTCCGTTTTGGATTTATTCCTGCCTTGTACCCTTATACTGCTCCCCATCATAATGAACTGCATAAGTGAGTCAACAAATGGATGGATATATTTTACTAGACCTCCATATTCTAACTGCCCTAAACTGGGTCAGGACAGCAGATCGTCACAGCTTATTTTGGCCGTCTTGGGTGCCGGGCAGGGCAGATGGTGAAGCTTATTGTTTTATATTTCAATGTGTTAGCCACTAGGGGGCCCCACTGTTTGTATTCTAATAGTATGCGCCTCATTGTAGAATCTGATGGACAGTTAGGTGGAGTGAACTGTGTGAATTATGGAGTCAGAGGCAGTAGGACTCTAGAAATAAAAATACTACGGTAGAAGTTAACAAAGAGCATGAAAGTTTGCTGTAATGGCCTCTTAAGCTTAGCATTGCCTTCATTGTTGAAGAACTACACGCTTTGCTACTGTTGCTGTTCTTCTTTATTTGCCCCCAGCAGATGTACAGTCGAGTCGCTGCAGATTGTGATTGTGTTTTATTCCGTTTAGCAGTATTAACAGAGAAGACATTACAAAGAACATCAAAATTTGAACACACAGGCAGGACAGGTGGGCCATGTCCTTCAGTGTCACCCTTCTGGTGCCTCAAAACGACGTTGCAAAGCAGTAATGAAGTCGAGAGGAGCCCCAACATCCTGCAGACCTGGATCTGCGTCAGTGGAGGGAGACGTGGCTTCCTCTTTAATTACTGGCTTTTGATGGCGCTCACTGTGAACAATGTCAAGACAGAGTGATTAATAGCAGTGTGACATGAGAGGCTCCCGGCCCACCCCGGGTGGATCCCCACCTTACGCTTGCTGCTTCTAGGATAGGCCCCAGCTTCCAGGGACCCTGCAGGTTAAGAAAATAAATGGATGGATGGATGGATGAATGATAAAGGGGCATGGATTGGGGCTTAATTGTGCAGAAATATGATTAGTAGATGTACCTGTGAGAACGCCATACTGCCAGCAAAGTCTATGAGCAGAACATGAAATCCTGCAGAAAGCATCACAGTGTCAGCGTCGGTCTGCCCTGCCTCATACCCACGTGGTTTTATTTACAAATCCTCATCTGCTTCACATCTGTGTGGAGGGAGTTTAATTAAAGTAACAACCTTTACTTTATATACCGCCTTTGTAAGAAGAATACAATGTGTCACGTTAGCTTTTTATAATGTCAGTACAGACTAGAGTTGTGTCTCAAACAGTCCATCGGGATCAGTTTAGAGCTGGCAGTCACCCGATGGGAGTTGGCACCACTGCACCATGCTCACCATATACGTTACTGTCACATGGACAGCATCCAGTGAAATTCTTCCTTGCATGTGCTAATCAACATGCAACCCATCATCATGATGAGTGAGTGGAACTACATCACCTTAAAACTTCTGTCTTAGCTGAAAAATCTCAGAACACTATTGTCATCACCAAACATATAATATAACCTAACATAATATACTGTCGCATTCTCAAACCCACCTAAGCCTGTCAGGGCCAGAGGGGCTGGGGTTTATCCTGGCGGGACATCATTGCAATGCAGAGCTCACTCACTCACACACAAACACCTTCACATGGCTGTCTAACAGCTGACAATTATAGTGTGTAACGTGGCTATATACACAATATTTAACTTCTTTAATTAAATATATGCATAAACTGTATGTGTCTATCAGGGCACTGCTGCCTCAAATCTCTCAAGTCCCCATCTCTGAACATTTTGTTTGTTCTCTCCACGTCCACACCACAAAAGAAAGTGAGCCGCTTAAACTTCGTCATTATGGGATTCTTTAACAGGGACAGGACCACAACATATCCAGCTAGTGAAAACATATATATACAGTGCATCCGGAAAGTATTCACAGCACATCTCTTTTTCCACATTTTGATATGTTACAGCCTTATTCCAAAATGGATTAAATTCATTTTTTTCCTCAGAATTCTACACACAACACCCCATAATGACAACGTGAAAAAAGTTTACTTGAGGTTTTTGCAAATTTATTAAAAACAAAAAAATTGAGAAAGCACATGTACATAAGTATTCACAGCCTTTGCCATGAAGCTCGAAATTGAGCTCAGGTGCATCCTGTTTCCCTTGATCACCCTTGAGATGTTTCTGCAGCTTCATTGGAGTCCACCTGTGGTAAATTCAGTTGACTGGACATGATTTGGAAAGGCACACACCTGTCTATATAAGGTCCCACAGTTGACAGTTCATGTCAGAGCACAAACCAAGCATGAAGTCAAAGGAATTGTCTGTAGACCTCTGAGACAGGATTGTCTCGAGGCACAAATCTGGGGAAGGTTACAGAAAAATTTCTGCTGCTTTGAAGGTCCCAATGAGCACAGTGGCCTCCATCATCAGTAAGTGGAAAAAGTTCGAAAACCACCAGGACTCTTCCTAGAGCTGGCCGGCCATCTAAACTGAGCGATCGGGGGAGAAGGGCCTTAGTCAGGGAGGTGACCAAGAACCCGATGGTCACACTGTCAGAGCTCCAGACGTCCTCTGTGGAGAGAGGAGAACTTTCCAGAAGGACAACCATCTCTGCAGTAATCCACCAATCAGGCCTGTATGGTAGAGTGGCCAGATGGAAGCCACTCCTTAGTAAAAGGGAAATGGCAGCCCGCCTGGAGTTTGCCAAAAGGCACCTGAAGGACTCTCAGACCATGAGAAAGAAAATTCTCTGGTCTGATGAGACAAAGATTGAACTCTTTGGTGTGAATGCCAGGCGTCACATTTGGAGGAAACCAGGCACCGCTCATCACCAGGCCAATACCATCCCTACAGTGAAGCATGGTGGTGGCAGCATCATGCTGTGGGGATGTTTTTCAGCGGCAGGGACTGGGAGACTAGTCAGGATAAAGGGAAAGATGACTGCAGCAATATACAGAGACATCCTGGATGAAAACCTGCTCCAGAGCGCTCTTGACCTCAGACTGGGGTGACGGTTCATCTTTCAGCCGGACAACGACCCTAAGCACACAGCCAAGATATCAAAGGAGTGGCTTCAGGACAACTCTGAATGTCCTTGAGTGGCCCAGCCAGAGCCCAGACTTGAATCCGATGAACATCTCTGGAGAGATCTTAAAATGGCTGTGCACCGACGCTTCCCATCCAACCTGATGGAGCTTGAGAGGTGCTGCAAAGAGGAATGGGCGAAACTGGCCAAGGATAGGTGTGCCAAGCTTGTGGCATCATATTCAAAAAGACTTGAGGCTGGAATTGCTGCCAAAGGTGCATCGACAAAGTATTGAGCAAAGGCTGTGAATACTTATGTACATGGGATTTCTCAGTTTTTTTATTTTTAATAAATTTCCTAAAACCTCAAGTAAACTTTTTTCACGTTGTCATTATGGGGTGTTGTGTGTAAAATTCTGAGGAAAAAAATGAATTTAATCCATTTTGGAATAAGGCTGTAACATAACAAAATGTGGAAAAAGTGATGCGCTGTGAATACTTTCTGGATGCACTGTATAATATATATATACTGCATAATAATATAACTTTAACGACAGAGCCAACCTGTCTAACCAGACAAAGTCACCTACTTACTTTGAGGCTGACCTTTGTGAGAGGTCTGAAGGAATAGGAGAAGTCTATCTATCTATCTATCTATCTATCTATCTATCTATCTATCTATCTATCTATCTATCTATCTATCTATCTATCTATCTATTAAATAGTGCCTTTCATATCTATCTATCTATCTATCTATCTATCTATCTATCTATCTATCTATCTATCTATCTATCTATCTATCTATCTATCTATCTATCTATCTATCTATCTATCTATCTATTAAATAGTGCCTTTCATATCTATCTATCTATCTATCTATCTATCTATCTATCTATCTATCTATCTATCTATCTATCTATCTATCTATCTATCTATCTATCTATTAAATAGTGCCTTTCATATCTATCTATCTATCTATCTATCTATCTATCTATCTATCTATCTATCTATCTATCTATCTATCTATCTATCTATCTATCTATCTATCTATCTATCTATCTATCTATCTATCTATCTATCTATTATTTAGTGCCTGTATACCTATTTTTGCGTGTTGTTTTGGAGACTGGGAATTGAATTTTCAAAAATGCTTTTTGTTTTTGGGATGGACATGTCTAGGAATGATAAAACAAAATGTCTACGTGGTAACCTTTTGTTGTACCAAGCTAAGACAAGGCATCATATAATGGGCATCATGTAGACCAGTAATACTTTATTAATGTTCATTGTTCTTATTCATATCAGACTGAAAGTGAAAGGGGTGGCACGGTGGCGCAGTGGTAGCGCTGCTGCCTCGCAGTTAGGAGACCTGGGTGTTCGCTTTCCGGGTCCTCCCTGTGTGGAGTTTGCATGTTCTCCCTGTGTCTGCGTGGGTTTCCTCCCACAGTCCAAAGACATGTAGGTTAGGTGGATTGGTGATTCTAAATTGGCCCTAGTGTGTGCTTGGTGTTTGTGTGTGTCCTGCGGTGTGTGGGCACCCTGCTTGGGATTGGTTCCCTGCCTTGTGCCCTGTGTTGGCTGGGATTGGCTCCAGCAGACCCCCGTGACCCTGTGTTCAGATTCAGCAGGTTGGAAAATGGATGGATGAAAGTGGAAGGAATTGGCTTTTTACAAAATGATGATTCAGCTTGAACCTTTTCAAAAAATATGGGAAATGAATGATGCTTTATGTTCTATTGAAGATGAAAATTCACATTGTCAGTGGTAAATGTTTTGTAAAAAATAGCTGGAATTGTTTACTTGTGAGAAAACATAGCCTTTCTCTTATATAACTATAAATATGGATTTCTTTAAAATCATACCAGTCTATTGTATGTAGTGTCATCCCTGTTTCCTGTCATGCGCATGCATGTGTGTGCGTAGGGGACAGCTGAAGGGCTCTGGTAATTGTGATTACCTGCCACTCCAGGTATTGCCGCTGTGTTCTAATGCCTGTTCTCTTCCTCCCTCTGCAGTCTGGATGATTGGCAGCAGTAACATCTGTGATGTCACATCTGGTGCTTGTCCATTTGGACCCGCCTTTTCCTGCAGGAAGGACATATAACCGTAAGTTCTGCCATTCTGAGATCAGTTCACTCCTGTCAGAAAAGTCGTTCTTTCCAATTATTGTTTTTTTTCTGCTTTTCAATTATAAGGGTCACTGTGTGGTGCCCCAACTCTTTATCGTGGTCCATCTAATCTCCTACACTCTGTAGATAGATAGATAGATAGATAGATAGATAGATAGATAGATAGATAGATAGATAGATAGATAGATAGATAGATAGATAGATAGATAGATAGATAGATAGATAGATAGATAGATAGATAGATAGATAGATAGATAGATAGATAGATAGATAGCAAAGGCACTATATAATATATATATATATTTATGCATTTTTTAATAGCAGGCATGGTTGGACTGGCATCGCAGCTGGGATTGCTGGTGGTGTCTAACTTGGCTGGGGGCTGTAAGTCTGGATGGACGGGTGTCCTGGCCAGGGTGGTCATTGCTCCCTTTCCCAGTCAGGAGACCAGTATAGCAGGATGACAGGAGGAGACTGCCTCCCAGGGCCATGTATTCCCCCAGTCCTCTGGAGAGTGGCATCCCTCTGGTGTTGCTCCGACATTGACACCTGCAGGGCCACAGGGGAGTGGTAGTTCTTGAGGGTGACCCTGGTGGGGTCCTTGGGTGCCATTAGAGGGAGCAGTTGAGTGGAGACTCCCATGTCAGGTGGAAGTTGAATCTGTCCCAGAAGTGCTTCCTGGGTACAATATGAAGGCACTGGAAGTTCTCCCCGGCAGCCACTCCACCTCACTCAGGCAAGTCAGAGTTGAGAGAGGTGCAGGACAAGACTTGCCTGGAGTGGAGATGGAGGCAGGCCCGGCCTTAGGCATAGGCGAAGTAGGCGACCACCTAGGGCCCCGGCGTTCGGGGGGCCCCGAAACATCTCCTTAGTCTAATTTTCACGCATTTCACAGAGCTTCCAGGGGGGCTCCGCCCTCCTCAGGGGGACCCTGGACCCCCCTTTCGCCTAGGGCCCCATAATACCTGATGGAGGAAGAGAGAGGAGTTTATTATTTGTAATGATTATTGTGCCAGAGCCTGTGTGAAAGTATTTTTGTTAAATAAATTAGTTAACTTGAATGAAGAACTTATATGTGTGTAGTTGTGGACAGTAGGGGGCGAGGGGAGGAGGGCATCCCAGTCTCCAACCCCAGACCACACTTCTAATGCCAACATATTATACCTAGAAAGCACTTCTGGGTCGAGTCTCATCCTAACTGCACCCTCTAATGGCCCCCAGGGACTCTAGATGTCAACCTCCTACTGTCCTCCTGCCAACCAAGAAAGGGAACAGCAGCCATCCCGGTCAGGATTCCCATCCACCCAGCCTGTCCATTCTTTATGGCCTCCCGGCCAAGTAAGAAAACACCACCAGTCCAGCCAGAATCCAGCACAGCCATACCCTCCATTACAATATTTACACTGTATATGAAAGGCACTCTAAAATATATTGATAGGTAGACTGAAAAGGCACTCTGTGATAAAAAAGAGACAGGAAAGGCACTTTATAAGATAGACGCCTCGCTGACATTTGCCCTTTCTATCTCCACACTAATCCATCCATGAGTTTCTACATCTAGAGCCTTTCTTGGTCCTCCTAAATAAAACCAAACCTCTAGGCCTCATCAATGTTGGGGTCACAACGAAGCAGCAGCAGTGGGTGCAGAGCGATTCTTCAGCAGCTTCACGGCGTGATGTGCAGAGAAAGGGAAAAAAAAATAAAAAAGAAAGAAAGAAAGAAAGTCATAATTACATGCGAGGGGGTACTTGTGATCTTTTTAATTATTCCACACCTCATTTTAAAGCTCACCATTCAAAATGCAAGCAGAAAATTGATAGCCTTAAAACTCCATCCCGGAATCCAGAAAGACCATAAATTATGCAACTTCGCCAAGAAAAAGAATGTTAAAGCCTGGAGAGATCCCTTTAATTTTCAAGGGGCAAAAAGCACTTCACATAATTGAATGGAGTGCTCTTTGGTGAGAAAGAAAGTACACTTGTTATCTTGTGAAACTCAACATGTTAGATAGGAATCTCTTGAATGTCAGCAACAGAAATGGAATTAACAAGAGATCTTTTTATTGTTCTAGAAGGTCATTAGGCGGCAAATTCAGTAATTATGGAAATTATCTGTCCACTGCTGGGGAATGTTTTCTTCACTCCATAAGGAATTGAAATGTTCAATTTCTCTCTCGTGGGAAAGTTAGGTCATAACTGCAAGTGTACCAGCAAAATCAAATTAAGCAAAGAGATTTCATTAGAATTTATAGCCTGCAGGCCTTTGTAAAAAGTACAGGGCACAGAAGTTATGTGGGATTCAAAAGGGAGGAATGATTTGCGGACGACAAAGGCCACAGTCGAGAGACACACAAAGTCTACAGCGAATAAAGGCCCATTGAGCGGCACTTTGAAGGGAGATGTAAAATATTGACGTTCTTGGGCTCGGCTTTTTAGATTTTCTGCACAACTGTTTGGATTTGTTGTCTTTGCTGCACGACAATATTTGCCATTGTTTCCGACTTCCAAAGCTGCGTTTGAAGTAAACTTTCAAGTAACTGACCTTGGCCAACAAAAAATCCTTTTTGTAAATTATTATGAAAAGCGCACCTTTGATGGAGTGAGAAATGCGCGACACCGTGGTCACGGCGAGATGCCCTGAAAGTTCCCATAGTGTAGAGCGGGGACATCTTCTTCTTCTTCTTCTTCTTCCTCTTCTTCTAGACAGTTTTCAGTTTCTCAAGAATAATACGAGAAAGCAGCCTGCAAATCTCAGAGTACACTCCTTTCTGCTCTGATTCTCACCATGTTTTCCCTGATGGCAACACAAATTAGACGATCTACAAGTCTCCAACTTAAAGTTTGAAGCCGATCAATATTTATATACTTCTGTCATATCACCTATGTCCATATATTCGATCTCTTTTCGCTGTTCCGTTATTTCACTGAGTAATAATTTCCATTCTGCCCTGCCCGGGGTTTGTATCCTGCCTTGCGCCCTCTGCTGGCTGGGATTGGCTCCAGCAGACCCCCGTGACCCTGTAGTTAGGATATAGCGGGTTGGATAATGGATGGATGGATAATTTCCATTTGTTAGCACTAATGCGATCTTTACCTTCAGTTTTGTGAGACTTTCGAATTTTAGTACTTTCATAATCTCTAACCTGCTCTGCATGTGTATCGTGCCAACATTTTTGAACGTCTTTATGATGTTTTACTTTGTCTTCTACTCTTTGTCTTTTGTTTCTGCCAAAACAAAAATTTATAAGAGCTGGGAGCACAGGAACTGTGTCTGACAATAGCTTTCACATGAATGAGAGGTGAGTAGACCGTGGGCCTGGTTAAATCTCTTGGCACAAAGTCTTGTCTCGCAGGACTTGAAATTATCTCTCTGAAAAAGTCTCGTCTCATTCCAGGATTTTATAATATACAGTGCATTCGGAAAGTATTCACAGCGCATCTCTTTTTCCACATTTTGTTATGTTACAGCCTTATTCCAAAATGGATTAAATTCATTTTTTTCCTCAGAATTCTACACACAACACCCCATAATGACAACATGAAAAAAGTTTATTTGAGGTTTTTGCAAATTTATTAAAAATAAAAAAACTGAGAAATCCCATGTACATAAGTATTCACAGCCTTTGCTCAATACTTTGTCGATCACCTTTGGCAGCAATTCCAGCCTCAAGTCTTGTTGAATATGATGCCACAAGCTTGGCACACCTTTCCTTGGCCAGTTTCGTCCATTCCTCTTTGCAGCACCTCTCAAGCTCCATCAGGTTGGATGGGAAGCGTCGGTGCACAGCCATTTTAAGATCTCTCCAGAGATGTTCAATCCGATTCAAGTCTGGGCTCTGGCTGGGCCACTCAAGGACATTCACAGAGTTGTCCTGAAGCCACTCCTTTGATATCTTGGCTGTGTGCTTAGGGTCGTTGTCCTGCTGAAAGATGAACCGTCGCCCCAGTCTGAGGTCAAGAGCGCTCTGGAGCAGGTTTTCATCCAGGATGTCTCTGTACATTGCTGCAGTCATCTTTCCCTTTATCCTGACTAGTCTCCCAGTTCCTGCCGCTGAAAAACATCACCACAGCATGATGCTGCCACCACCATGCTTCACTGTAGGGATGATGCCACTTTTCCTCCAAACGTGACGCCTGGCATTCACACCAAAGAGTTCAATCTTTGTCTCATCAGACCAGAGAATTTTCTTTCTCGTGGTCTGAGAGTCCTTCAGGTACCTTTTGGCAAACTCCAGGTGGGCTGCCATGTGCCTTTTACTAAGGAGTGGCTTCCGTCTGGCCACTCTACCATACAGGCCTGATTGGTGGATTGCTACAGAGATGGTTGTCCTTCTGGAAGGTTCTCCTCTCTCCACAGAGGACCTCTGGAGCTCTGACAGAGTGACCATCGGGTTCTTGGTCACCTCCCTGACTAAGGCCCTTCTCCCCCGATCGCTCAGTTTAGATGGCCGGCCAGCTCTAGGAAGAGTCCTGGTGGTTTTGAACTTCTTCCACTTACGGATGATGGAGGCCACTGTGCTCATTGGGACCTTCAAAGCAGCAGAAATTTTTCTGTAACCTTCCCCAGATTTGTGCCTCGAGACAATCCTGTCTCGGAGGTCTACAGACAATTCCTTTGACTTCATGCTTGGTTTGTGCTCTGACATGAACTGTCAACTGTGGGACCTTATATAGACAGGTGTGTGCCTTTCCAAATCATGTCCAGTCAACTGAATTTACCACAGGTGGACTCCAATGAAGCTGCAGAAACATCTCAAGGATGATCAGGGGAAACAGGATGCACCTGAGCTCAGTTTTGAGCTTCATGGCAAAGGCTGTGAATACTTATGTACATGTGCTTTCTCAATTTTTTTTATTTTTAATAAATTTGCAAAAACCTCAAGTAAACTTTTTTCACGTTGGCATTATGGGGTGTTGTGTGTAGAATTCTGAGGAAAAAAATTAATTTAATCCATTTTGGAATAAGGCTGTAACATATCAAAATGTGGAAAAAGAGATGTGCTGTGAATACTTTCCAGATGCACTGTAATAGACAGATGTAGAACAAGGCCACCCCAAAAGTGAAAAGCAATAAGAAATTAACAGGAGCTCCATGCTGGATGAATAAGGAGATGAAATTTAATTTGCAAAGAAACAGATGTGTAAATCAAATAGGACATCTGACTGCAGCACTGACCACAGGCAGCAGTTAAAAAGGATATTAGGGAAGCTAAAAGGCAGTTGGAGAGAAATGTGGAGGAGAAGGCAAAAGATGATCCAATGAGATTCTTTTAGTAATTTAATAATAAAAGAACAGCTAAGGAGCTGTGGAACAGTAAAGACAAACTAAAATCTAGAGACGAAGCCTTAGACTCTTCCCAGAAGACGTAGGTGGTTTTGCTGATTTTCATGTTCGTGGCAAGTGTTTCTAGCTTGTTTGTTTGATGCTCCTTGTTCTCCCTTTTTTATATTTTTCCAGTCTTTCTGTTGGTTCATGTCAGGTTTTCCACCCCCTGTTCTTTCTCATTGAGATCATCAGAGAGGTCTAAGCACAGGCTCAGCTAGACCCCCAGCACCTCCTCAATTACACTGAACATGAAAATGAACTAAAGGGGAACAATCACAGGATTACAAAACAAGAACAAAAAGAGAGGGAAGTGGAGGTTATGGGCGGTGATGGCACCCGGCCATGACAAGGGCTGAATATGTCCATTGTACTGATTTTGCTTTTTTTCTTTTAATTACTTATTTTGTAATATAAAGGAGGTATGTATTCCTCAGAAACCAGGCCCAGAAAAATTCGATCCAGTCCTGCGGTTAAGAATCCACCACAAAGCAAATGAGCTGCCATAAAGCTTTTATTAAGGGAAGCAGAGAGTTAAATAAAGCTATGCGTGCGCTCCCCACCATCCGACAGGAGAAGGAGGCCGCACTGTTAATGGTGCAAATGAAAAGCCAGCAGACATTAAGCCTTTGCTTCCAGCAATTAATAATTAATCTCTGAGTTTCTAATTCGTTAATAATTGAATAAATGCCCAATAAATATTTGATCATCAACAATTATAAATCATGGAACATACCTAATTTGGGAGAGAAACAAGTTGTTATTAGGTGTTCTTGGAATCATTTAAAACGTGGCATTTTGTGGACAAATAGAAAGATTAATTGACAAACTGTAATTCTGTACACCAGGGTAAGCGGCTTCTTCATTTCAAGCACACCGACTCGGCCAAAATACGCCGCACATCAATTCACGGTCTGGACAAGGCGCTGGACTACTGCAGGGGGATGTAACACTTTGTGATGCTGACTATCCATCCATCCATCCATCCTCTTCCACTTCGCGGGGGCAGCAGCTTGAGCAGAGATACCCAGACTTCTCCCCGGCCACTTCTTCTAGCTCTTCCAGGAGAATCCCAAGGTGTTCCCAGGCCAGTCGAGAGACATAGTCCCTCCAGCGTGTCCTGGGTCTTCCCCGGGGCCTCCTCCCGGTTAGACGTGCCCGGAACACCTCACCAGGGAGGCGTCCAGGAGGCATCCTGATCAGATGCCCAAGCCACCTCATCTGACTCCTCTCGATGCGGAGGAGCAGCGGCTCTACTCTGAGCCCCTCCCGGATGACTGAGCTTCTCACCCTATCTTTAAGGGAAAGCCCAGACACCCTACGGAGGAAACTCATTTCAGCCGCTTGTTTTCGCGATCTCGTTCTTTCGGTCACTACCCATAGTTCATGACCATAGGTGAGGGTAGGAACATAGATCGACTGGTAAATTGAGAGCTTTGCCTTACGGCTCAGCTCCTTTTTCACCACGACAGACCGATGCAGAGCCTGCATTACTGTGGACGCCGCACCGATCCGCCTGTCGATCTCACACTCCATTCTTCCCTCACTCGTGAACAAGACCCTGAGATACTTGAACTCCTCCACTTGGGGCAGGATCTCGCTCCCAACCCTGAGAGGGCACTCCACCCTTTTCCGGCTGAGGTCCATGGTCTCGGATTTGGAGGTGCTGATTCCCATCCCAGCCACTTCACACTCAGCTGCGAACCAATCCAGAGAGAGCTGAAGATCATGGCCTGATGAAGCAAACAGGACAACATCATCTGCAAAAAGCAGTGACCCAATCCTGAGCCCACCAAACCGGACCCCCTCAACGCCCTGGCTGCGCCTAGAAATTCTGTCCATAAAAGTTATGAACAGAATTGGTAACAAAGGGCAGCCCTGGCGGAATCCAACTCTCACTGGAAACAGGTTCGACTTACTGCCAGCAATGCGGACCAAGCTTTGACACCGATCGTACAGGGACCGAACAGCCCTTATCAGTGGGTCCGGTACCCATTATTCCCGGAGCACCCCCCACAGGGTTCCCCGAGGGACACGGTCGAATGCCTTTTCCAAGTCCACAAAACACATGTAGACTGGTTGGGCGAACTCCCATGCACCCTCCAGGATTCTGCTAAGGGTGTAGAGCTGGTCCACTGTTCCTCAACCAGGACGAAAACCACACTGTTCCTCCTGAATCCGAGGTTCGACTGTCTGACGGACCCTCCTCTCCAGAACCCCCGAATAGACTTTTCCAGGGAGGCTGAGGAGTGTGATCCCTCTGTAGTTGGAACACACCCTCCGGTCCCCCTTCTTAAAGAGGGGGACCACCACCCCGGTCTGCCAATCCAGAGGCACTGTCCCTGATGTCCATGCAATGTTGCAGAGATGTGTCAACCAAGAAAGCCCTACAACATCCAGAGCCTTGAGGAACTCTGGGCGTATCTCATCCACCCCTGGGGCCCTGCCACCAAGGAGTTTTTTGACCACCTCGGTGACCTCAGTCCCAGAGATGGGGGAGCCCACCTCCAAGTCCCCAGGCTCTGCTTCCTCATTGGAAGGCATGTTAGTGGGAGGAGGTCTTCGAAGTACTCTTCCAACCGACCCACAACGTCCGAGTCGAGGTCAGCAGCGCACCATCCCCATCATATACAGTGTTGACACTGCACTGCTTCTCCCTCCTGAGATGCCGGATGGTGGACCAGAATCTCCTCGAAGCTGTCTGAAGGTTGTTCTCCATGGCCTCCCCAAACTCCTCCCATGCCCGAGTTTTTGCCTCAGCAACCACCAAAGCCGCATTCTGCTTGGCCTGCCGGTACCTATCAGCTGCCTCCAGAGTCCCACAGGACAAAAGGGACCGGTAGGACTCCTTCTTCAGCTTGACGGCATCCCTCACCGCTGGTGTCCACCAACGGGTTCGGGGATTGCCGCCACGACAGGCACCGACCACCTTACGGCCACAGCTCTGGTCAGCCGCCTCAACAATAGAGGCACTGAACATGGCCCATTCGGACTCAATGTCCCCCACTTCCCTCGGGATGTGGTCGAAGTTCTGCCGGAGGTGGGAGTTGAAGCTGCTTCTGACAGGGGGCTCTGCCAGACGTTCCCAGCAGAACCTCACAACACGTTTGGGCCTACCACGCCTGACCGGCATCCTCCCCCACCATCGAAGCCAACTCACCACCAGGTGGTGATCAGTTGACAGCTCCGCCCCTCTCTTCACCCGAGTGTCCAAGATACGTATGTGGCCGCAAGTCCGACGACACGACCACAAAGTCAATCATCGAACTGAGGCCTAGGGTGTCCTGGTGCCAAGTGCACATATGAACACCCCTATGCTTGAACATGGTGTTCGTTATGGACAATCCGTGACGAGCACAGAAGTCCAATAACAAAACACCACTCGGGTTCAGATCGGGGGGGCCATTCCTCCCAATCACGCCCTTCCAGGTCTCACTGTCATTGCCCACGTAAGCATTGAAGTCTCCCAGCAGTACGAGGGAGTCCCCAGAAGGTATGCCCTCTAGCACCCCCTCCAGGGACTCCAAAAAGGGTGGGTACTCCGACCTGCTGTTCGGTGCATATGCGCAAACAACAGTTAGGACCCGTCCCCCCACCCGAAGGCAGAGGGAGGCTACCCTCTCGTCCACCGGGGTAAACCCCAATGAACAGGCTCCAAGTCGGGGGGCGATAAGTATGCCCACACCCGCTCGGCGCCTCTCACCAGGGGCAACTCCAGAGTGGTACAGAGTCCAGCCCCTCCCAAGGAGATTGGTTCCAGAGTCCAAGCTGTGCGTCGAGGTGAGCCCAACTATATCTAGCCGGAACCTCTCGACCTCACCCACAAGCTCAGGCTCCTTCCCCTTCAGAGAGGTGACATTCCACGTCCCAAGAGCCAGCTTCTGTAGCCGAGGATCGGACCGCCAAGGTCCCCGCCTTCGGCCACCAGCCAACTCACACTGCACCCGACCTCCTTGGCCCCTCCCATAGGTGGTGAGCCCATGGGAAGGATGCTGACAATGATAGGATTATTAGTAGTAGTACTAGTAGATGGAGTATTTAACATTGATATCTGTCTGTGTAGTATCGCGTATCTTCCCTGTCTATCTTTCAGGTTTCAAATAATCACAGCCCAGAAACAGGTTTAAGGAGTCCGTCAGGTAAGCTGATTTGAGTTTTCTATAAAATGAGATGCAGATTTGTATTATACGACATTCATGTTTGTCATGGCACTGGAGAGTGGAGACATGTTGTGTGCTGGTCAGACATTTTACTGGGCGTTGTACATAATGAGAATACTAGTACTGCTAGTTTATCCAGGGCACGGACTGGGACCAGAATGCCACATCGTTAAAAGTCATTTACATAGATAGATAGATAGATAGATAGATAGATAGATAGATAGATAGATAGATAGATAGATAGATAGATAGATAGATAGATAGATAGATAGATAGATAGATAGATAGATAGATAGATAGATGTGAATTGGAACACTATAAATAACAGACAGATATGTAAAGGCTCTGTAATAGCCAGTCTGGGAATGTTTAATGTCAATGCTCAAATTCACGTGAGTGATTGCCTAATTTGTTTAGAATGTGAGTTTCTCAGAACTACATAGATAGTGTATGATTCTGTTAAATCTCTAAAGCTAAATTGTAATGGAACTTCCTTAGTGCTTCACTTTATCTGAACTCCAGTCATAGAATTTTCATCAGTTAGCTAGAAACATAACGGTTTGACTTGACTTGTTTTTCAATGGAGTAATGACAGTTTTCTGGCCATTCATGTATCATGTCTGCAAGTCTAATGCATGAACATATGACTGTATGTTACAGTCATATGAAAAAGTTTGGGAACCACTCTTAATTCTTTGGATTTTTGTTTATCATTGGCTGAGCTTTCAAAGTAGCAACTTCCTTTTAGTATATGACATGCCTTATGGACACAGTAGTATTTCAGCAATGACATTACGTTTATTGGATTAACAGAAAATATGCAATATGCATCACAACAAAATTAGACAGGTGCATAAATTTGGGCACCCCAACAGATATTACATCAATACTTAGTTGAGCCTCCTTTTTGTATATCTAACAGCCTCTAGACGCTATCCTCCTATAGCCTTTGATGAGTGTCTGGATTCTGGATGGAGGTATTGTTGACCATTCTTTATGCAAAATCTCTCCAGTTCAGTTCAATTTGATGGCTGCTGAGCATGGACAACCTGCTTCAAATCATCCCATAGATTTTCGATGATATTCAAGTCAGGGGTCTGTGACGGCCATTCCAGAACATTGTACTTTTCCCTCTGCATGAATGCCTTTGTAGATTTCGAACTGTGTTTTGGGTCATTGTCTTGTTGGAATATCCAACCCCTGCGTAACTTCAACTTTGTGACTGATGCTTGAACATTATCCTGAAGAATTTGTTGAAATTGGGTTGAATTCATCGGACCCTCGACTTTAACAAGGGTCCCAGTCCCTGAACTAGCCACACAGCCCCACAGCATGATGGAACCTCCACCAAATTTGACAGTAGGTAGCAGGTGTTTTTCTTGGAATGCGGTGTTCTTCTTCCACCATGGAAAGCGCTTTTTGTTGTTACCAAATAACTCAATATTTGTCTCGTCAGTCCAAAGCACTTTGTTCCAAAAATGAATCTGGCTTGTCTAAATGAGCATTGGCCTACAACAAGCGACTCTGTTTGTGGCATGAGTGCAGAAAGGGCTTCTTTCTCATCACCCTGCCATACAGATGCGCTGAATTTTAGAACAATGTACAGATACACCATCTGCAGCAAGATGTTCTTGCAGGTCTTTGGAGGTGATCTGTGAGTTGTCTGTAACCATTCTCACAATCCTGACCATATGCCGCTCCTGTATTTTACTTGGCCTGCCAGACCTGCTGGGTTTAACAGCAACTGTGCCTGTGGCCTTCCATTTCCTGATTTCATTCCTTACAGTTGAAACTGACAGTTTAAACCTCTGTGATGGCTTTTTGTAGCCTTCCCCTAAACCAGGAGACTCAACAATCTTTGTTTTCAGATCTTTGGAGAGTTGCTTTGAGGATCCCATGCTGTCACTCTTCAGAGGAGAGTCAAAGGGAGGCACAACTTGCAGCTGACCACCTTAAATACCTTTATATCTCATGATTGGACACACCAGGCTATGACGTTCAAGGCCTAACGAGCTCATCCAACCAATTTGGTGTTGTAAGTAATCAGCATTGAGCAGTGACAGGCATTCAAATCAGCACAATGACAAGGGGACCCAAATTTGTGCACAGCCAGTTTTTCACATTTGATTTAATTTCATACAACTAAATACTGCTTCACTAAAAATCTTTGTTCAGAAAACACTGCAGTACTTGTGAATTTCCCATTGGGATTAATAAAGTATCTATCTATCTATCTATCTATCTATCTATCTATCTATCTATCTATCTATCTATCTATCTATCTATCTATCTATCTATCTATCTATCTATCTATCTATCTATCTATCTATCTATCTATCTATCTACTCAGATGTTCATAGGAAATGAAAGACATACCACTGTTATCTTTTTTGTTGAAAGGAGAGTCAATTATTATGCAGGCTGAGAGGGAGTCCCAAACTTTTTCATATGACTGAATGTATAGAACTTTTAAGAGACTCAGAGACACAAGACATACATGTCTTAGACATAGGGCATAGGTGTTTGTGGCACAATCTTCGTATGCCACCACCTGGTCCAGCACATGCCCAGTGTCTCCACTCTTCTGTCCACAGATCAACTGTCCTATGTTTATGTCACTTTAGGGGAGCTGCACCTTTCTATTTAATTAATTAGTTCAAACACTGTTTATGGTTTTATTGTGTCTAATCCTTACAGTGACAATCTGCAGGTAATAATAGTTTAGTCAATTTAGTCTTATATATGCTTACATAATTGCTTTCCTCTTCCACTCATTTCTACAAAAGTGACCTTTTTATGGCTATCTTACCTAAAGCAGCAGGAGAAGGGCGCTGCTCTATGAGCAGCTTGGGTACACACCCTTCCTGGTGTCTGACTCACCTGCCTTGGGCATCTGAGCAGCTCTAGGAGAAGTAAAAGAGGAAAATGTACAAAATATACAAGCTGATGTAACCGCTGTCAAGGTAAAATTGAAACAGTAAACTAATCTGTAGTTGAAGTCACTCAGAACGTCTCTCCGTTTTAACACAGACAAGATTGCAGATTCGCCAGGGCTTTTTAATGGCAAATTTGAAATTTCAAAACTTTGCTGAATGTGATTGTTAGTTCTGCAGTGTGTACACAGAGGGGCGCCGTTCACGTAACTGAAGGGGGACACACTCCAGGCACCAAGGGGAACGGGTTGTCAAAGTCTATTATACTGGCTATCTGCTTTGGACAACAAGCATGTCCAGTGAGGAGAAACTAGGCTGGTTACAGGACTATAAGGGATGAGTTATGAAGAAAGATTAAAGAGCTGAGCCTTTTCAGAAGATGAAGAGGGGACATGACTGAAGTGTTAAAAATTATGAAGTGAATTAGTCCAATGGATCGAGACGGTGACTTTAAAATGAGTTCATCAAGAACACAGGGACACTGTTGGAAACTTGTGAAGGGGAAATATCATTAGGAAGGTTTTCTTTACACAGAGAACCACAGACACTTTTTAATGGCAAATTTGAAATTTCAAAACTTTGCTGAATGTGATTGGTTGGAGATACTTCAACGAACATTAAGCAGTCTCGACAAATTTCCCAAAAGAGCTTCATCAAAATTGGTCGACGGATGTCTGAGTTGTTTAATGCAGACAGACAGACAAACATGGCTATCGCAATGGGTGCTTTTCCCATTGTACGCAAACACACCTACTGACAGATTTCTCTTTGCATACTCAAATTTTTATAAATTGGTTGCTTGTAATTCAAGGAAAGCCAGTAAACAAAAACAATAAGGAATTACTTGAATCTATACTTAAAATGAAACAGATTGGGTAATATTATTTAAACTTTCGTGTTAACGATTTCCTTGAATTCAGCAATAGTGGAATTTACAGATTTAAAGGGTCATTATTGTCATGTTTTTAAAAGACATGTAAATGTCCAAGGATTATTGTGAGGAAACAAAAAGTCAAGGAGATGGTATCAAAGTAAGAAAAGAAAAAGTGGGTCATAACTGGGATATCAAAACATAACCAGGAATCACAGGGAACGACGTTACTCAGGGCGCATGGGCTAAAAACGAGAGCCAAATAGCCAAAAGCAAACCTACCACTACAGCCTGCTTGGAAAATAAGCTAACGATTCTACACAAAGTGAGACGTTGTTATCCAATGAGAGAGATTGTCACAGACGCAGATTTATAACATTATGATCATGACGTCATAAACGCACAGGCACGTCAGCAGCGTCACATAAACAAATCACATTAAAAGGGTAGCAAAATGAAACTTTTCCAAAATTAATCAAAATGAAATTAGTTTGATGGTTCACCCAGGGTTATTGCTCTGGCTTGTTTATTTTTGGTATACAGTGATCCCTCGCTATATCGCGCTTCGCCTTTCGCGGCTTCACTCCATCGCGGATTTTATATGTAAGCATATTTAAATATATATCGCGGATTTTTTGCTGGTTCGCGGATTTCTGCGGACAATGGGTCTTTTAATTTCTGGTACATGCTTCCTCAGTTGGTTTGCCCAGTTGATTTCATACAAGGGACGCTATTGGCAGATGGCTGAGAAGCTAGATTGCTTACTTTTCTCTGTCTCTCTTGCGCTGACTTTCTCTGATCCTGACGTATGGGGATTGAGCAGGGGGGCTGTTCGCACACCTAGACGATACGGACGCTCGTCTAAAAATGCTGAAAGATTATCTTCACGTTGCTATCTTTTGTGCAGCTGCTTCCTGAATCGACATGCTGCACCGGTGCTTCGCATACTTAAAAGCTCGAAGGGCACGTATTGATTTTTGACTGAAAAACAAACTCTGTCTCTCTCTCTATCTCTCTCTCTCCCTGCTCCTGACAGAGGGGGTGTGAGCTGCCGCCTTCAACAGCTTTGTGCCGCGGTGCTTCGCATACTTAAAAGCCAAACAGCCCTATTGATTTGTTTGCTAGAGATTGTTTTCTCTATCTATGTGACATTCTGTGCTCCTGACACGCACTCTTTTGAAGAGGAAGATATGTTTGCATTCTTTTAATTGTGAGACAGAACTGTGATCTCTGTCTTGTCATGGAGCACAGTTTAAACTTTTGAAAAAGAGACAAATGTTTGTTTGCAGTGTTTGAATAACGTTCCTGTCTCTCTACAACCTCCTGTGTTTCTGCGCAAATCTGTGACCCAAGCATGACAATATAAAAATAACCATATAAACATATGGTTTCTACTTCACGGATTTTCTTATTTCGCGGGTGGCTCTGGAATGCAACCCCCGCGATGGAGGAGGGATTACTGTATTTAAGGTTTTTCTTGTTATTTAAGTTTCAATGTCTCATTGTTTCTTTTATGTAAACTCTTTTTTTAGGTTGTCTTCTATTGTTTAATGTATAACCATTATGTTTCTATGTTCAGTATGTTCTTTTATGCCCCTTGTATTTTGTGGGTGGAGCCCCCAGGAGGCGGGGCCACCCTGACATCACCACTCCTGAGCCCGCCCTGAGGCTGTTTAGGTCAGAGCAGAGGATGCTCAGGTCAGTGGCGCATTCAGGTTATATAGGAGTGTTGGAAGTATCTTTCTTTATAAAGAAAGTTTGTCTTTTCGAGCCAAAGGTTTTTGTGATTTTCTTTCCCTTGGGAGATATCATCAATATCATAGATAAATTAAAGGCATTTTTAAACTATAAAAGCAGTTTCTCTGTTGTTAGCCCTGGCAGGTAGTACTGTGGAGAGTTGTCTGGATTGGGGTGACGTTAGTTTGGACAGACCAGTGGAGATCCTGGCCTGCTCTGCTGCATTCTTGAAGACATCGCCTCATTCTAGCTATGGTTCTGACTTCATTTCTAAACAGTTAGCCATCAAACACAGAATCTATGTGCCATAAAACTATAAAATAAATGAAAATACACACATAAAATGTGGCCATTATTGCACATGCGTACAGAATACAGTTCCTTGCATGTGCTAGTCAACATGTAGCTCAACCACCATGATTACTGACTATAACTACCTTACCTCAAAACGTCTGTCTTTAGTCCCTGAAAAATCTCAGAACACATTTGTCATAACCTAACAGCATCAAATTATGTAACAATGTGCCAATGTGTTCCATTACTTCTGCATCTTTAATAATGGTGATTATTATAATGGATCAGTTTAGAATGGCTAATGAATCTAAGACGCATATTATTAGGATATTATTAGAAATTGGTGTATCCAGGGAAAACACACTGACACTGGGATAAGGTGAAGAACTCCACACTGTTGTGCTTCTTATTTTGTTGTTTTTGTTTCTTTACCTTTTTTTAGTGCTGACATGTCACATGACCGCAAAATGCAAACAACCGTGGTCAAGCTGTCACGTGATCTATTTTGTATCTATTGGTTTCACCGGGGGTACCATACATCCCAATTGGTTAAGATTATCATGACCGCGGGTCAACTAATGGGTCAAACGAATTACCTCTGGGTTAAATATGCTAGTATCACCGATGTTCAGTATCGCTCAGTGGATAAGCACTAAACCCATACTTTGAGAATTAGTTAGCGGGCGAAGGTGGTCAAAAAACGGGTAGTGAGGTGTCGTTTCAGTACTTTTTGTTTGCTTCGTTGTGTTTTCTCTTTTTGTTCGTCAGCATCACATTCTCATCTCCCAAACTTTCAATAATCACATGGGACTTTCCTCTTACCTCACGGAGGCAACGGTAAAACGATAAATTCAACCCAGAGTGTCTGAGTCAGCGAGTCAGAAGCAGAGCTTCTACACTTTGCTGTTTGGAGTGCTGGCAGTTTTTCCACTCATACTAGCAGGGTTAGATGCCACCCAGCACTTTTAGCATGCATTACCGGTGATTCCCACAATCTCCCCAGTCACCAGGCATAAAATTCATCCATCTCCCAGCTCGCTTACCCCGGTGTACCATTTCTTGTTTTTTTCCACTTTAACATAACAAGTCATAATAAAGAAGTCAATATACTGTGCACTCAATTGTAGTAATATTAAGATTCATTTAATTAAACAGCATTTATAAAATCTCACAAAGTGACACATAGTGAAATTGTAGACTGCCTATGGTGAAATTACACTGACCCACCAAAGAGGAGTTGAAGACGGGTGCTGTAAGATAGGAAATAATGCAAATACAATAAATAGAAAACTGACAAAGTGTTGGAGTTCCAATTGGGAGGTCCCCGTTTTCTGTCGAAGGATTCACTTGGCGTTTCCAGCATTGTCAAAGGCACAATACTCTTAGTCAAATGATCTTCAACTTAGGGTTAGGAGAGACACTTCTTGATCCTGGAGGATCTCCATTTAAAAGATAGTGGAGTGGGAGAAGCAAAGGACAGAGAGGTGGGTGCAGCTGGCAGAGGGTCAAAGATCTTCTTCTTGGTCAGCAACTTCAAGGCTGTGGAGGAAGCAGCAGACAAATACATGAGTTCTCTGGGGTCATTTTCAACCCACTGCTGTGACTGCCTTTGCTTAGTCTTGATAGGCACATGTAAATAGAACAGCGCAGTGGCAGATTTAGGCATGGGTGACATCGACAAGGTGCTATCGTGAGTACAGCCTGAGCCGGTCAGTCCATTGAAGCGCCGTTTATGTAAGTTAAGACACGCCGACTCCAGACAACAAGGGGCACACGCTCTGTTAGTTCTGCAGTGTGTACACAGAGGGGCGCCGTTCGCGTGACTGAAGGGGGACTCACTCCAGGCAACAAGGGGGACAGGTCGTCAAAGTCTATTATACTGGCTATCTGCTATGGACAACAGCATGTCCAGAGAGGAGAAATTAGGCTGATTACAGGACTATAAGGGATGCGTTATAAAGAAAGATTAAAGAGCTGAGCCTTTTCAGAAGATGAAGAGGGGGCATGACTGAAGTGTTAAAAAGTATGAAGTGAATTAGTCCAGTGGATCGAGACGGTAACTTTAAAATGAGTTCATCGCGAACACAGGGACACTGTTGGAAACTTGTGAAGGGGAAATATCATTAGGAAGGTTTTCTTTACACAGAGAAACACAGACACCTGGAATAAGAGACCACGTAGTGTGGTAGACAGGAGGAATTTAGGGACCTTCAAAACTCGACGTGATGTTATTTTAGGAGAAGTGGACAGGACTGACAAGCTTTGTTGGGCTGAAAGGCCTGTTCTCATCCAGATTGTTCTAATGTTCTAATGCCAGAGCTGGAAATCTATCTATCTATCTATCTATCTATCTATCTATCTATCTATCTATCTATCTATCTATCTATCTATCTATCTATCTATCTATCTATCTATCTATCTATCTATCATATAGTGCCTTTCATATCTATCTATCTATCTATCTATCTATCTATCTATCTATCTATCTATCTATCTATCTATCTATCTATCTATCTATCTATCATATAGTGCCTTTCATATCTATCTATCTATCTATCTATCTATCTATCTATCTATCTATCTATCTATCTATCTATCTATCTATCTATCTATCTATCTATCATATAGTGCCTTTCATATCTATCTATCTATCTATCTATCTATCTATCTATCTATCTATCTATCTATCTATCTATCTATCTATCATATAGTGCCTTTCATATCTATCTATCTATCTATCTATCTATCTATCTATCTATCTATCTATCTATCTATCTATCTATCTATCTATCTATCATATAGTGCCTTTCATATCTATCTATCTATCTATCTATCTATCTATCTATCTATCTATCTATCTATCTATCTATCTATCTATCTATCATATAGTGCCTTTCATATCTATCTATCTATCTATCTATCTATCTATCTATCTATCTATCTATCTATCTATCTATCTATCTATCTATCTATCTATCTATCTATCTATCTATCTATCATATAGTGCCTTTCATATCTATCTATCTATCTATCTATCTATCTATCTATCTATCTATCTATCTATCTATCTATCTATCTATCTATCTATCTATCTATATATCTATCTCCTTTCATATCTATCTATCACATTCTAAACAAATTAGGCAATCACTCACGTGAATTTGAGCATTGACATTAAACATTCCCAGACTGGCTATTACAGAGCCTTTACATATCTGTCTGTTATTTATAGTGTTCCAATTCACATCTATCTATCTATCTATCTATCTATCTATCTATCTATCTATCTATCTATCTATCTATCTATCTATCTATCTATCTATCTATCTATCTATCTATCTATCTCTTACAGTAGGCCATCCACAAAAACTGAAGAAAACGAGTTAGAGAGTCCACCAAGAGACCTCTGAAGGAGTCACAAGCTACAGTGGATCACATGGAAGAGACTGAGCAGACAATAACTATTGCCCAGGTTCTTCACCAATCACAGCTTTATGGGAGAGTAGCAAAGAGAAAAAATGTACAGGACCTCTTGGCTAGAGTTTACCATAAGGCAAACTGGGGACTCTGACGTAGTTGGAGGGAGATTCTATGGTCTGATGAGACTGAAATTGAGCTTTTTGGCCATCAGAGTAATTGCAGAGTTTGAACAATGCACATTATCACAAACACACCATCTCTACCATGAAGCATGGTGGTGGCAGCAATAGGCCCTGAGGATGCTTCTCCACGGCAGCCTTGGAAGGCTTGTGAAGGGAAAATTAAGCTACACAGTAATGGCATATAAAACAAATCACATTACTCCTGAGCCATCTCACAGCATTTTCACTGATGAAGTTCCTCTGTCTTCCTCTTGCTCTCATTCCATTGATTTTACCCAGCAATTCAATACTTTCAATGCAATACTGTGTCCCAAATACCTTGAATTGTCGATTACATAGTTAATGTCTTTTCACCTGTGCTCTCTTTAGTTGTCCTTCATTTTTTGCTTATCTGTCCACATTTTTTTAAGCATTCCTCTAAAAAACGTATCTCCCAGCTCTCTAGTCTCGTATGTTTCCCAACTGGCTGCCAAAGGTCTCTCTACTAAATACTGACTTGAAGTGGGTGAATTGTGTGATCAATGATTTTATATTTGTACTCATTTAAACCACTCTATAGAGATCTGTTGTAACTTTGACATTAAAGAGTTTTTTCTGCCGGTCATTGTCAAAAAAGCCAAACGAAATCCACTAGGATTCAATGTTGTATAACAAGAAAATATGAAAACTTCCAGAGGGTTGAATACCTTTTTATTGACACCGTATATTGGATGTAAATTATCCTCTAAAAGACCCTCACTGCCTTTTTCAAGTTTGAAAGTAAAAGTCTTGTGTGGTTGGGAATGTGCATCTCCTCTCATGGTGGGGCGTCCTGTGAAGGGCCCTTTTCTTAAAGCACACAACATATCTGTTAATAATAGCGAACGCTCCTTGGAAAAATACACCAGTGGGGCTCAGCCTACACCCCGCACTCTCAAATGCAAATGGGAAATTTGCGTGATTTGCAGCTACACCTCAAAACACTTTTCACGAAGTGATAATGGCCTTCTTTGCATCTTATTTCAATGATAAAAACACACCCTGAGATGTCACACTCGGCCTCCATTTAATAACACCATGACGCGGTTAATTCGCCTAGAGAATTGAGCGTTAATTTCCAACGTCGCGCGATGCTTTTCGGAGTGTTCGGCGCGGTTGAACAGCGCGTGCGCAGCGGAATACACGAGTAGCGCAACTCCTCAAGCGCAGGCGCAGTGACGCGCGTCACAAGCGCGGTTTTCTGCCGGTAGGGGGCGCTGAAATTGATGAACACGTATGCTTCATGTAAATATGACGTACAAGAAATAAGTAACACGTACAATTTAAAAATAAAACGGAAAAATTTATGTCAAGCGTCCATTGTTAGTGCACTTGAGCTTTCTGGAGTAGCTTTATTATCCGCAAGTAATACCAAACATTCCAATGTGTTACAAACGACTTTGTGCGCATGTGTATTTAGTTACTCGGTCTGAATTGCATGATTGATTTTCTCCAATAAGCATTTTTTTTATCCCCAAAAGGCAGTAATTGCGAACGCTTAGAAAATACAAAAGAAGATTAAAGGCAATGTTTCGGCTCCGTAGCCATCACCAGGTGTGTGATGAAGCCGAACTGAGGCGTCTCTAACGGTCTTTTCTGTTTCTTAGCTTTGGAATAACCTTTATCTATTTTTTTCCCATTTACAGTCAGATGCACGCTGCTGCTGCGTTTGGGTAACTTTTTTAGTCCCTGAACCAAATTACCGTGAAATTGTATAAAAGTTAATTAGCGAGCGACGCTTAACCTGTTTATTGTTTTATATTGGTATTCTAATCAGAAATTATACGCGTGGTATGAACAATTGGCACTTGTGTGACTTACTCTCCTTGTGTCATCTGCTCGTCGCTGATTATTTTTAATTGAATGGATTCCACAGTGACACCCTAGCCCGAGCTTTCTGTTTTATATTCAATTAAATGTGTAATAAGACAACAAGCGCCCCGGTTGTCCGGTTCACTTGACATGGTGTCGGTGACGGTGAGCACATCCTGCATGGCGGTGCAGCCCGTCTCTTATCGCTCGACTCCTAATCAGTGCTGACAGAACAAAGTGCAGCAATTTCCTTATCAGACGCGTTCCATGACACTCTTAGAAAAATGAGAAGGAATTGCAAATGTTTCAAAGCTAGTAAAAACTTTATCAGTGCCTTATGGAGTGTAAAAATGAATCGGCTTCGCCGTTACCATTTCATCGGTTCGGTATGTGTGTGTTTTGATATACACGCAGTGTTAACGAGTCAATGTGCACGCGTCGTGTTTTGTATCCAATAGCGCGTTAGTTTGAATAAATATTCAGAATTTAACTCGATTCTCATTATAAATAGATAAATACACTGTATCAATTGGCTGGGTGAGAGTGGTCGTGTTTATGCCACGCATAGAGTTGCTTCCCCTTTTGCGTTTAATGCTAAGCTGGGGGCTCTCCGCCACCCAGAACGGCAGGCAAAATTGATGGATGGATGGATGGATGGATGGGCGTATTTAATATGCATCTTGCTGTGGCGCTGGGTGATCTGGGGACCTGGGTTCGCTTCCCGGGTCCTCCCTGTGTGGAGTTTGCATGATCTCCCCGTGTTTGCGTGGGTTTCCTCCGGGCGCTCCGGTTTCCTCCCACAGTCCAAAGACATGCAGGTTAGGTGGATTGGTGATTCTAAATTGGCCCTGGTGTGTGGGTGTGTTTGTGGGTGTGTTTGTGTGTGTCCTGCGGTGGGTTGGCACCATGCCCAGGATTGGTTCCTGCCTTGCGCCCTGTGTTGGCTGGAATTGGCTCCAGCAGACCCCCGTGACCCTGTGTTCGGATTCAGCGGGTTGGAAAATGGATGGATGGGTTAATAAAAACAAAGAAATAATTTGTAGAAACTGATTGCATTCTTAAAATAACGTGTCTTTAAAAGCGCTTTACGGGGTTGTGTGGTTCCTCGAGCAATGCACACAAAAAAAATCTTTTTATTCCGTGAAGGCTTCTTTTCATATGAAGTTGGTTAAGAAGTTGATAAGATAAAGAAAACATGCGATGCTCCAAGTAGCAAGAGTCTTTTTAAAATCAGAAACGCGTTGATAGTTTACATATCTGTTATTAATTCGTGACTATTTATGGAACGTGTTACGGATCTAATAAAAGGTTATATAGATAAATGGCTTCGCAACAAAGAACCCATTTGGCACCTTTATATTTCAGTGTACTTACAAACTCGCGAGACATGTCGACGAGAGTTCTCTGTTTAATATAAAATAGCACCTTATTCATAGAAACAGACAAGGAACCGTTTCTTTGAGAAGGACTGTTTGTATATGCAGTTGGTTCTTTGGGCTTTGTAAAAGTACCTAATATGTGGACAACACAGAAATCTTTTATGTCTGGTAGGAGACCTTGCAGGATGCAAAAGATCAAGAATCTTGAACTTTACCTGTGTTGTTGTCCTTTTATACCCATGAGGCCATTGCTATTTCACAAATCTGTTCTCATCGTGATTATTTATGGAATTTACTGTCAATGTAAAGCGCTTTGAATGTGTTTAGAAAATCTATCTATCTATCTATCTATCTATCTATCTATCTATCTATCTATCTATCTATCTATCTATCTATCTATTATATAGTGCCTTCCACATCTATCTATCTATCTATCTATCTATCTATCTATCTATCTATCTATCTATCTATCTATCTATCTATCTATCATATAGTGCCTTCCATCTATCTATCTATCTATCTATCTATCTATCTATCTATCTATCTATCTATCTATCTATCTATCTATCTATCTATTATATAGTGCCTTTCACATCTATCTATCTATCTATCTATCTATCTATCTATCTATCTATCTATCTATCTATCTATCTAACCTATTACGGATCTGGTGTATGTCTCTGAAAGAACCACTGTAGAACCTTTATTTTTAAGACAATCTGTACGCACAAGCGCCATTGTAACATTTACTCATTTTGCTCTAAACAAAAATGTTAAATTGTTGTAGGTATTACGGTAATGTGTATTTCCGTCGTTATACGGTATTTGCGGAGGCTTTGCGTAATTCGTTTATGTTATATTTGGCTGACGCCTTAATTGGTTAGAATTTGAATTTTCTAATTGGCGCCCATGGCAGGTGAAATGAATTGCGCAGGGTCACACAGCGTAGCAAGATTTAACTTCATGGTTCAGGGGTCTTTAAAATTTGGACCTTTGGGTCCAGAACCTTACCAATACGCCACACTGCCTTACTTTTAGCACACCATTTATTTATTTGTCAGTCGTTTCGTTTATTTGGTTGCAAACGTTTTGGTTCTGATTTGTAGTTTTGAAGGAAAGGACTTTCAGACAATTCATATTTGTAACTTGAGTTTTAGAATTCGTCTCAAGAAATGCCAAACACCTGGATGTATATTTTTTAAGAGACTTTCTCTTTAAAGGTTAATTCATTATATTTTTTAAGATGTGTTTAAAGCCGCTATAATGGAAAAAATTCACTTTAATGAAGAATAAGAGATAGGGAAAGGTCATTAGTTTATTACACAATAACTACCAGAGGCGACCTTATGGGTGTGCGGGCCTAGGGCTGACCAACTCCACGCGGGGCCGGTTACGTCAAACGCCGTTACCGGTATGTGTGGACTGTAAAAACTTGCGTGCGAATTTAATAAAACTATTGTTAACGTACACTAGATTTTCTCATTATTCAGCTAAATTTTTGAAAGATAACAGGAGGACCTTATCAAAATATAACTGGGGAATATAACTTGACAAATCCGCTCGAACGCGACACGCGGACCTCAAAAGCGGGGCCCACTTAGACGCTGGGCCTCGGGCGGTCGCCCCACTTGCCACCTCAAACGTCGCTCTTGATAATTACGTATTATACTTAAATTTACAATATTTTTTTCTAAGCTGTTAATGTTATACAGAATATGATTTTTTACGTTTAGTACTTAATTTTGAAGTTAATACGATGATAATCTCCAATAAGCTCTGAATTGCACTGCACGCTTGTTTCGTGTCAGGTCAGGTCGGGCGGAGGCCTCGTGCTGTCCTTCTAATTACCGGAGTCGCGTCTCTCCGAGGTTCTCGGTAAGAAGGCGACAAATGCGCCACCAATACGTGCCGTCTGCACACAGAACGGGTCAGCTTTAGAATCTAGAATAGACTATCAATTTCAAATACATTCTTTGACACAATCTTTGATTGTTTTATTTTTTGGCGTTAATTGTGGTTTCCATTCCCTTTAGTTTACCAATTTATTGTACCGCTTTAACGAGATAGATAGATAGATAGATAGATAGATAGATAGATAGATAGATAGATAGATAGATAGATAGATAGATAGATAGATAGATATGAAAGGCACTATATAAGAGATAGATTAACAAATAATTTATTTGTCACGGGGGGGGGGGGGGGGGGGTAGCCTTTTTACAGGAACCAAATGAATAAATAAATAAAGGAAATAAATGCACAAGAGAATTACCAAAAAATGAAAGAAAAATTCTGACTTGGCTCAGGATACAAAGAGCAGTCACCGTCACATAAACACAAGGACATTGTTTCAGTACCTTTTCGTAAAGTAATCAAATTCCACCTAAGCAAATTAAATTATACACTATGAACTTAAAATCATCGTTGGTACACTTTGGGGTCCTTTTAATAAATAAATTCTCATGTCCGCCAAAGAAGAACGAGCTCCTTTTCCTAACTAAAATATTTTAAACTATCCTGACTGACTGATGTTCTCTACATTATATGAGCTCTTTTATAAATCGCTTTGGATAAAAAAACATCTACTAAGCAAATAAATGTAAATGTAAATATATATTCTATATGTGGGGATATAAAGGAAATAACCGTTATTTCTAAGCAGCAACGTTAATTTAGAGGGGGTCTAATATCCGGGTTATTTAAACGTTTTGTTACGGAATTCGCGACATACTCTATCTCACATTATTCAAAAATATACATTTTGAAAGGCACACCGAATGGCAATGTGCATGAAGTTAGCCGCAGATATTAGCACTGTAGTGTCCAGAAAAAAAAGAATAAAATTAAGATACATTACACCCAAAAAAAGAAATAAGAGGAAACGCCAAATGATTAAGCTAATAAAAGGATTGCTGATAGCTGTAGTGATCATTATATTTTCCCCTGCTTATTTTCGGTTCTTTAAGTATTTATTGCTATGATCTAGAAACGCAATCGATTTATTTAAAGTAATAAAGTTAAATTCCCGCAGGAGTGCAAGAACAAAAACGCTCAGTCTCTTACACAATCGACTCTTCTTCCTGTGCACAAAAGAACGAAAAAAATCAACCAACAAATGGGTACCAAAATAAAGTGACATAAATGAACGCTCAGATAATGTCGTGTTAACGGCCCGAACGGGACAAAGAGCTGGAGGACGTGCAGCGCCGGCCATATCTCCGGTTTCATTGATTTCATTGTTCGCGATTATCGTTTTCTTGTGTCCCTTTTTTTTTTTCGCGGCTGACCATCTCCCCGTTTGAAAATTTTGGACCGTGAACTATAAATCCCGACTGTCTTTTTGCGGTCCTCGGTGTGTACTTCTACCGTTATTCGCCTAAACAGGTCGGCCCTTGTGTGTCCAGTTTGCTTTCTCCGTTGTGATGCTGAAAAGCCTGAATACGGGATTGTAAAAAGGGACAGTTAAAAATGAGGAACATCATATTGTTTGACAGAAAGTCGCGCAGTGATAGAGTGGCTTCTGTAAAGGGGGAGAAAATGGTGAATTCCTGAAAGGAAGGAATGAGGGGCTTCCGCGGAGCAAACCGAAAAGCAGGTGAAAGATGACATTTCGATGAAAAATCTTCTTTTATCACCCTTAACACCCCCCCCCCAAATATGACTCGAACTTTTCCCATCAGAAATGAAAGGAACAATTTCCAAGAGAAAGGTTCGTTTTGATTAAACGTGACATGCTGATAATTCCGCGTTGATGTAAAATAATTAACATAATAGCCGTAATTAAAAGCGCGCTAACAATGCCATTAATTCATCACACAATTTTACTAGCTTTCTGCCCCCAACTGCTCTCCCATCGTTAATTAAATGAGTTGCCTTTCATAAAACACTTGATTCCTTTAATATGACGTACTATTGATATTTGATTTTAATTTACTTGCGTTCGTTTTTATTAACGGGCGAGTTGCAACAACACGCACTGTGATTGCGCATACACAAAATGGCATATTTATAAAAACGTTTTCGTCTGAGTTTTCATGTTCTTGCTGGAATCGAGTCAAGTGAGTGTGATATTCCCATGGTGTGAGTGTGTTTCATTGTTATTCGGGGGTCTTTTTTTCATTATCTCCCACTCTCTCTCTCTCTCTCAGATATTACCTGTCTCCTCTAATCCTAGCAAAAAGGACAGCTAACAAGTAAGGCGTCTTGTTTAAAAGATCACCGGAATTAAAACCAATTGACCAAGGCTGCAGAGTGTCCCAAATCAATATAAAATTACCTCTATAATGATTTGCTTTATTTACAAATTATTAGTGAAACGGAGGCGGAGTGCGACTGTCCTTGTCATCTTTTTTCCCAATCGATGTGTGTTCTTGGTTGTACATAGCAAAGACAGAAAGAGAGAAAAGAAAGCAAGCAAGAAAGAAGAAGCCTCATCCTTAATCACAAAAGCTTAACTAATCCCGCACGGGTCACTCTGTACTTAACTTTGTGAAAGCACACGGAATTAAACAGATAGAAAAAGCAGTCTCTTTGATTTGAGCACTTCCTTTAAAGCGATTTGGGACTCAAATCAGGATCTGGCAGGCCATCGTCTTTCTGTCAGCTCCATCGATATCTCCAGCAGGTGCTCGAGGTGGAAGCGCTAAGCTGCTGTCCGTACGCCTCGGCCTCGGCAAGCCAGCGCGTTATTACAGCCGGACTGCATGAGGGGTCTTCTCTCTCTCTCTCTGTCTCTCTCTCTCTCTTTCTGTCTCTCTCTCTCTGCCCCCTCCCAGACTCCTTCTTTTTTTTTTTTTTTTTTGGTTTGTTTAATCTCCCCGAGCTTGTTGTCTTTTGGGTGAGGGTTCATCTTTCAGGTCGCTTACATCTCTCGGTTGCCACCCCGTTTCCATTTTTTTTTTTACGATCTTGGCTGCACTCCCCAACCCGAAAGGTTTAGCTTATTACTCTGAAAGGTTTTTGTCTGGCTAAGCCGCGCATATGTGCTTAAATGTACATTTCATTAACAAACCGCGGGACTATAAAACAGGATTTATGCAGCTTCCAAAGATCAATGGAAGAGACCAGATTTGGTGTTCTTTGAACCCGGTAAGCGTTCCCAACGCGTCCTCCTTTCACGTTAATTTTAAGGGCCTGGTGCCGAAAATGCTGCGCTAACACTCCGCGTTCAGGCCGACTCGAGCGTTAAACGTAAAATCACGTACGCTTAGAAAAAAAAAAAAATTACACGCCGTGCTCTAATTAGCCAAAAGGAGGCGTCCATTGTGGGCACCCAATTAACGAATGGTGCGCCTTTCATCTGCTGATCTGCACTAAACCTCTCTCCATCTATCCACCCACCAGTTAGTTTATTTATTTATATTTGTTTGTTTGTTTATTTATTGTAGTGTCCTATCGACTTTTAGGTACAAGACAATAACCGATTCTAGACGGGATGGCAAATGTTGATAGGGTACACTTCACCTCATAAATATAAAATGAACGTGTATCCTTCAAACTCCCTTTCCGCCTTAACATTTAAGGTCAAACTGCGAAGTATACAAGAATGGGATGCTATAATTATTATTATTACCAAATTTCCTTCGGAGTACAAATAAACTTTAGTGCTATAGAGTAACCCATTGTGTTTTACCTGTCATATCCATCTAGCAATCATCATAATTATATAACGTCTTTTAAATCAATTAATCATATAGTACCCTTCTTATGTATCTCTATTTCTCTCTATTATATAGTGCCTTCCATATCTATTATTATTTGTCTGTTTAATAATAATACATTTGATTTATATAGCGCCTGTCCCGTGCTCAAAACGCTAAAAACATTTGGGAGACCATTGGTTATATTTCCTCCCTAACCCTCACTTGGAGTACATGCAGGTGAAGTGACTTGCTCATGGTCACACATGAATTTGAACCCCAGTCCCAGATGCCGGTAGGAAATGAGTGAATAATTTAATATCACGCGATCGTTCGATTGCTTAAAATTTTCCGTGCACGCGCGTGTAAAAACGTGCAAAACCGAAATAAATAGGTGGTTTAACAATCCTCGGGCAATTACGACCACGTTCACTGATTCTAAAACCTTATTAAATATCATATTCGGAACAGTGCAACCACGCTTTGGATTAAGTGGGTTTGACTGCGGGGTATTTTTAGAATGTGGTCATTGTGTTTTTTGTGTATGCATTAAAAAATCACCACCTTAGTATGTGCTGTATACGTATGTAAAGAGTTTGCCTAGATATTTGTAACTATTTTATATATGAGAAGGCTCAAGAACGATTTTCCGTGGAAAGTTCCACTTGTAGCCCCCCTTTAAAACACGAGCAGCACGTCGCCGTGTAGCTGAATGAATAATAATAATAGCATTTGTAGTACAAATTGTGCAGAGCTCAAATTGTCACGAAAAGCACAATTACCTAAATAAACAGATGAAGGCGAAATGTCACATGTAGCCTCTCTGAATTCATCGACTAATAGCCAGTAGGCCGACTGATAAAAGAGCGATTTCATAGATCAGATGGTGTCCTGACTGAGCGGCAGATTAGCACAAAGCTACCTAATCGGGGGGAAACGTTTCTTTTCACGCTAAGCACCGTCATTAAGGATATGATTTAATTAATGTGACTTTTATTGTACTGCAGGAAAAAAAGAAGAAGAAAAGACACCGCGTGCGAGGACTAGCCGTGTCGTGTAGCTGCCCCTTTCTTTGCTTCTCCTTTGAGAATTAAAATGATGTTCTGTGATACAACACGAGAAGAGTGTTGCGAAAACAGGGGCAGGTTTCTTTACTGGCGGTGTCAAAATATTATCGAACCCTCGTGTTGTTATTCACTTATAAAGGTAAAGACAAATGCGTCGTCACGACTGAACAACGTGTTGGTGAACAAATAGAGAAAAGATTCGGGTTTTTATTTAAAGACGTTTACCGAAAAAAAGGAAACAGTAGTAGTAAGTCGGACGCTGAAAACATTAGCCGTTATACAGTTAAATTAACCCTTGCATATAGGAGCACTCATTTCATGCATCAATTTTATGTACTATGCGGTAAATTAAATACAGCTTTTCAAATAAATAAATGTGTTGTGTTTTGTGGGAATCACGCATAGGCGCGTTACTTGAAAACTGAAGATCACTTAGCAGAAGATTATTTTACAGAGAACGACTAAGCACTTTAATATAGTGTTGTGTTATCAATATGCATTCGATCCCGTTTAGGAGCCGGTCCTTTGAATGCATTTACATACAAAGCAAAGGCATTTAAAGCGATCAGCGTTATCGACTCGGACGGAGTACTCCCTCTGCCATGCTTACTAATAATACGCGTTCACCTATTTAGAGAGCAGCGTCCTCATGACAGAACCACAAGGGTTAGCCATCCCTGCTACTATGTTGTCTTATGTTACTTTTCTAAAGTGTCTTTTCTGATTACTTACATTTGAAAAGGTTTAATATAGGATTTTGTTGAATGCACGGAAAAAATCGACATTGATCATTTAATACAAGATGTAGGGTTTAAACAACGGTAATTAGATAGATAGATAGATAGATAGATAGATAGATAGATAGATAGATAGATAGATAGATAGATAGATAGATAGATAGATAGATAGGAAATGGAACTGTGCAGATATGAAATGCACTAATAGATACGGCAAAATTTTCGTTGTTAAATTAACATTTGGAGAGTGTACTGTATATATGAAAACAATGCTGCCATATACATTTTTAGATTTTAGTTTAAATATTTAAGAATTAATTTAACACTAACGATTTAGATGATAGATGGATAGATAGATAGAGAGTGAAAGGCACTATACAATAAATAATGAAAATGTATTAAATAATGGATTGATAAGAAAGGCACTATATAAAATAGATAGAAAGGCAGATAGGCACTAACTATAATAACTACATTATATAAAATGATAGAGTGAAAGGCACTATATAATAATGTAAAATGTATTAAATAATAGATTCATAAGAAATGCACTATATAAGATAAATCGATCGACTGACATGAAATGCACTAAATAAAAAGATGAAATGCATCGTACAATAGATATAGTGTGTTGTCTTTGATTCTGAAATTCCCAAATAAACGTGTAAATATCGTTTACTAAATAAGATGTGCCGATTCCCCCGTTTTTCAATTATGTTCCCCAGTTCATTAAGAAAATAAATTGACTTGAATTAAATAGCCTATAGGGTTAACTGCGTCTCTCTCCTCACCGTAAAGTCAGTCACACATTTTTGTTAGCGCTAATAGAGGATGGGAACAATAATTGATTCTCTTGTCAATTAAAGATGTATTCATTACAATTGGCTGTGACATACACACAAAATCGATAGGAAATTTAGCCTGACACTTAAATAACGAATTTAAAGCTATCAGTTCTCATTCAGGCTGGAGGATTCCATTAAAAAAAAAAGAAAGAAAAAAATGTAACCTATATAACATCGACAGCAGCTTGCTTTCCTGCTCTGATTGTCTTTACAACTTTAAACCTTTAAAGACGGATATGTGCAATGACAGCGCAGAAAAAATAAACAAGACCGAAGGTGATCCCAAGTACATTTGAGCAGATGTCAATCCTGTACCTTTTTGTGCAAAAATAAACAGCCAGTGCGACCCCCGGGTTGTAATATGTTTAGAAGCGAATGGCAGAGGTAAAGCGAAGTTTTAGCTGGAGATCACTAAACAGCTCGGAACAAAAAAAAAAAGGTGTAGGGTGCACGATCCCCTTCGTGGGAACGTGTCGGAAAACGGGGCTTACCTTCTTCGCCGTGAATCGCTTCTTTACATGCGTCCGCAACTCTCATTTCCTACTTTTTCATATGCTAAAGCCGCCGATGATGAGGTCGTTAGCACTTCCGTGCATCACACTAGCGCTTCTTTTACGGGCTCTTATTGTCATCTCGCGCCTTCTATCTCTCTTCTCTAAATCTAACAGATTATTGAATTGCGTGTTTTAGCAAGTCAGTGTGTATGTGAGAGTGTGTTGTGTGTGTGTGTGTGTGAAAACACGGATCACCGACAGATTCGGATTTTTACTGATTCTTAACAACTGCAAACCTTTGTTTTTACCGAAATACTAAAAAGAGACGCGGAATTCATTCACAGGATAAATACCTGTGTATTTGTGGTTCATCACTCAAGAACAGTTTACAGAATGTCATTACAGTACACAAACGTGTACATACACTAACTACTTCAATAATATTGTTTTTACTAAGACTTCTCAATTCAACCCAAATCATATCAACTAGCATTTGCTTATCTATGCGTGTGCATGTTATTTGATCTTTGATACGAGCCTTTTATATTAAATGGTGCATTACATCTGTATATTCCTCCTATATTACATGTCACTATTATTGTCTTATTAATGTTACAGTGTATTTTCATTTGCTTTGTTTTTCATTTATTCCTTTAAATTGGTTGAAAATTCTGTTTTATTTTTCTCTACTATCGGTTGTTTCTAACTTTACATTTCAATTAAAACTGCAGTTCAATTACATTACATAGTAAATATTCTGTGATCATTTTAAATTGTGAATGCGTTTTAATCATTTATTTTATCATTTCATAAAATTCTTCCGCCTATAATGGTATAAGTGTTATTTTTTTTTGCCGAATGTTTCCTACTTAATTTCTTCTCTTTTTGGTTATTATACGCATTTGTCACATAAACGCACACATTTTATATGTGCATATATACAATATGTGAATAGGAATAAATATACATATATATCAAACATTTTATATATTTATATAGGCTGATTAGGCATGTGTCATTCTGTACGGATTAGGAATTACTAATAGCAAAAAAGAATACAGCAGTAATACAATGTAAAAAGCTAATTTGCATATTTATAACAAATGATGCTGGTTTATGAATATATATACAGTATCTACTCTATAAGTGCTATACTGTATCTATGAATATATATGTATACAAACATACACACAGCAATTTCGAACTAAAACACTTCGAATTCGTGTCAATTGCATATCTCCCAAGTACCGCTGCATTACCCGCTCTTTCGACATTATATATATATATATATATATATATATATATATATATATATATATATATATATATATATATATATACTGTATATGTATATATATATATATATATATATATATATATATATATATATATATACTGTATATGTATATATATATAATATATATATATATATATATATATATATATATATATATATATATATATATAATTTTTTTTTGCCTGTCTAAAACTGAAGAGTCCCGCTATTCAGATTAAAGACGCCGTAGTTTCGCGGAAATGGAGATCTTAAAACGCCTTTGCATGCTTTGCTTGGCAGCCCGGTCTCCCTAGCTGGTTCTCCCTGTCGCTGCACCCCTGGAGGTCCCGGGACGGATGAATTATGCGCGGATGTGGGCAGCGAGTAGTTTTTGCTGTTGTCCCTTTTGTTGACAAACCTCTCGGATAACTCGAGTGTTCACGGTTTGACAGCGGGGGAGCTGACGTCACGCCGTCACGTGACACGCGTGGTAGTATATCTTTAACTGAAAAAGTAATCTATCAGGCAGTCCTTAAAAGCGGCTTTCCAACGGCGGCGACAACTTTTTTTTTCGCCCCTACTCCACGCTCTAAAATATTTGGAATGTATGTTTGTTTTGGGCTTTTTGGCACGAGAGTATAGCGCCACAAAAGAAGTATTAATTAACAGCGTTAAAGTTGAAGGGAAGTTCTCATCGCTGGCTGCGCTAAGCCGCTAAAATAGAGCTGGTGGTGTGTCCACCTCTGCCTGGAACTGGACGCGTTTACTTACTCACCTTTGGTTGTGCTTCAGTAAAAAGGGCTGTGATGACCCTCTCTGGCAGCAGCAGCAGTAGCAGTAGCAGCGCCGACATGTCCGGTCAGACTGTCCTTACCGCCGAAGATGTGGACATCGATGTGGTGGGAGAAGGAGATGAAGCCTTGGACCGAGACAGCGACTGTGAAAGCCACGATCGCGGCGACGAGGTGGAGGAGGTGGCGATTAAAGAGCTGGCAGGGAGCCCTCCCTGTGAGGGCAACGGCATTGAAGGAGACTCCAAAGCAGATGGGCACCAGGACGGCACTTCGGGGCCCCTGCAAAACAAACCTAAGAACAGCCTGGTAAAACCGCCTTACTCTTACATAGCTCTCATCACCATGGCCATCCTGCAAAGTCCACAGAAAAAACTGACCCTTAGTGGCATCTGCGAGTTCATCAGCAACCGCTTTCCTTATTACAGAGAGAAGTTCCCCGCCTGGCAAAACTCCATCAGGCACAACCTGTCCCTGAATGACTGCTTCATAAAGATCCCCCGGGAACCCGGCAATCCTGGGAAGGGCAACTACTGGACCCTGGACCCCCAGTCCGAAGACATGTTTGACAACGGCAGCTTTCTGCGGCGGAGAAAAAGGTTCAAACGGCACCCGCAGCAGGACGTACTGCGAGACCAGACTGCGCTGATGATGCAGAGTTTCGGGGCTTATAGCCTGGGCAGCCCGTATGGGCGGCACTACGGCATTCACCCGGCGGCTTACACCCACCCGGCAGCCTTGCAGTATCCCTACATCCCCCCGGTCGGCCCTATGCTCCCTCCTGCGGTCCCACTATTGCCATCGGCGGAGCTCAACAGAAAGGCTTTTAACTCCCAGCTGAGCCCCGGCCTTCAGCTGCAGCTCAACAGCCTGAGCACCTCGTCGCTAATCAAATCGGAGCCGTCCAGCAGACATTCGTTCAGTATAGAGAACATCATCGGAGTGGCCAGCACATCGTCTAGCGCACAAACTTTTCTGCGACCTCCGGTGACTGTTCAGTCCGCCCTGCTAAGTGCACAGCCGCTGTCATTAAGCCGGACCTCTGCGGCCATTGCCCCCATCATCAGCGTCCCTACCAATATCATCTCTGGACAGTTTCTGCCTTCTGCTTCCACGGCAGCGGTCTCCAAGTGGCCGTCCCAATGACACCGCGCTGATGTCGTTCAAAAGTGAGAGCAAAAAAAGCACTGGACTTTGACTGCGTTAAGGTAGCCAATGTCATTAAAGTTAAATAAAAAGGAATGCTTTCTGTACAGGTAATATTTGTAAATATTTGTACAAATGAACCGATTTACTTTTCTGAAATTTATATCACTATTATCATTTATATATTTTTGAACTGTTTAACAGTTGTCCCTGGAGGCCCCGTCTTTTGTTTAGTTTTACGACTCACCATTATCACTAAGAACTGCAATTTAAATACCAATTTGTTTTGTTTTATAAAATAAAAAAAACTATTCTATTATGATTACAGACATCTGTTTATATAAAATGAAATATATGTATTCCAAATGTAGCTCTATTGTGTTGTACACTGGATAAACTTTGTTAATAAATTTTGAAAATGACCTAATTTTTTCCAGTTCTTTATATCAAAAGCTAAATTTACTTTGGCGCGTGCAATAAAATGGAAATAGTTACAATGGCTAATGTGAACCCACTGAAATGTCGCCGATTGATGACACTGTGTAGATCTCATTTAATATTTTCTTACAAGTCCAAAATACTAAATTAAGGCAACCAAATTAATTGCTTTATTTAAAATTTTTTTTTTTATGAATTATGCTTTTTCGTTTTGTTACATTTATATATGTTCAACTATAATATCACACCATACAGAAATGTGCATATAGGTAATTTTAAAATCAAAGCTACTCTTATTTATTGATCCATCTTTTTTATAGTGCGTTTTACTTTATCTATCTATCTATCTATCTATCTATCTATCTATCTATCTATCTATCTATCTATCTATCTATCTATCTATCTATCTATCATTTATATAGTCCGTTTCTATCTATCTATCTATCTATCTATCTATCTATCTATCTATCTATCTATCTATCTATCTATCTATCTATCATATAGTGCCTTTCATATCTATCTATCTATCTATCTATCATATAGTGCCTTTCATATCTATCTATCTATCTATTATATAGTGTTTTATCTATCTATCTATCTATCTATCATCTATCTATCTATCTATTATATAGTGCTTTATCTATCTATCTATCTATCTATCTATCTATCTATCTATCTATCTATCTATCTATCTATCTATCTATCTATCTATCTATCTTATATGCTGCACTTGATAGATTTTTTTTTGTTTTTGCGACAAGTTAATTCGGTCGTCAAGGGTAACTTTTTATGTTATATTGCCTTTAATATCTATCATATAGTGCCTTTCTTATCTAATATATAGGACATCTATCTATCTATCTATCTATCTATCTATCTATCTATCTATCTATCTATCTATCTATCTATTGAAATATTGTATATTGCCAAATGTAAAGTAAATGTGCCAGTATTATTATGTTCCCTTAACACTTTGTATTAAACTATCACCGTGTGCCTACATATGGATATATTTAGTTTATTGGTAATCACTGCACTATAAAAATATTTAAATAAATTGACAATTTCTTTAATTTTTAATAGTATACTGATTATAAACCTGTAAATTTCGTCTTACTGTAATAAATACGACTTTATACTACAAGCTTGTTGCGTGTATAGCAGTTTAAAATTTCTAATTTTAAAAAAAAGTCATTGGCCCAAATTACAAGAAAATTGATAACGCATTTGTTCTTTCAACTCTGAACCAATCGCCGCGGCACTATGGTGCAGATCTTATTATATTATTGCTGTTATTATTATCGTTATATTTGAATAAGCAAATATTCGTAATGTTAAGCGGTCCTATAGCTAACGGATTGAAATTGAACCGTAAGAAGCTATTTAATAAAAGAAACACAAAGTTAACTTAGATCTTTACTATTACCTGCTCCATTCTGGCTCTTTGCTGTTCGCTGCGCCATTCTTAATGCTTTTTTGCGCTTTTCTTCTCCGACTGAAATACACGTATATATATATGTGTGTGTATTAACATCAAAACAAAAAACTCAATCTGTTTGCAAATTTAATTGATCGTTAACTGAAAAACAGAAAAATAGTAATAAGGTGAATTTTACAATTTTAAGTCCTGTTTTACAGGTTCAATGGACCCTTTAATAGTAATAATAGAAGAAGAACGCGTCACGCGTCGGTTCTGTTTCACTGCACTGTCTGTAAAAGGATTCATGCGTTGATTTTTTTTTTTTGCTTTTTTGGGGGGATTTTTTTTTTTTAGTTGAACTGGCATATAACAGATAGTGAAAATTGTATTTTATTGAACAAATAAAAAGAATTTTCGCCTTTACAGGATGTTTGCATGTAGCACATAAATAAGTTCTCTTTATAAAGAAAAAAAGTTCATGGTTTAATTAAATCAGGCGTCAATTAAGTGTTTACTTTTCTCTTTCAGTATAATTAAAAGTGCACAAATTATATGCATATATATTTTAGCAAAAAGCAAAACAATATTTATTTTCCCCGCGAAGTTATAATAATAAAAGTTAATATTATATCATATTTTAAATATGCGGCTTGAAAGTTAAACGAACTCGCCTGGTCTTCTATATATAGCACCCTTCAAATCTATCTATCTATCTATCTATCTATCTATCTATCTATCTATCTATCTATCTATCTATCTATCTATCTATCTGTCCATCTTTTATTTTCGCTTCCCGTTCTCACGCGTGCCTTTTAGGCTAATGACGCGCTATTCACATGCGCAGACGAAGCCTATTAATGTTACAGTTAAGTGCTCGAGTAATTAATTGACCTAAATGAATAATACATATATAGAACTCAAATAGTGACCGAGTATAAATTGATATTGTGGAATTTCCGGTTATGTAACAGCGCGTGTTTAGCTCCAATGCTCGTCTTTCACTGGCCTCAAATGATTTCATCGAGCTTTCAAAGCTGTTTCCCCGTCCGGTAAATATTATCGCCTACTGGGTAAACATGTGGCCACAGCTTATGGACACACAGTCTGAAGTTAAACGGGATACACGATGTAATTAGGTGTCTTTTGAAAGGTAAAAATAACTTTGCAAGTTAAAAAAAATCATTTGACACTGAAAGAGCGAGCGATCTTGCTTCACGGCGTTATATATCTCATATCACATGTGAGATCCAAGATTAGACCCCTACATGGAAAAGCGGCCTAATATCTTCTTACAAGAAAAACTGAAGGCTTCTAAAAATGTTTATATGTTGCAGCTATAAAAGTAGCACGTAGTTTCACAGTTGTGTCTGGCTAATCAGTTTTACACAAACAGCAAATGGCAGATGATTTGTGTAACACAAGGGCTACTGCTATATTTAACTGATACCCATGGGAAAAGAGAAAGGGGTCTCTAGAATTCACTTTCGGACTCAAGAAGTCGCTGATCTAGGACTTCTCTGTGACATCGGATAACTGGGTCTCATTCCACAACGATTCTTTTCTGCTTAAAAAAAATTAGACTAACATGTCTTTGTGCATTTCTGCAATAACTACTGTCACGGCACAGTTAGGCTGGGCATACCTCCGTGATTGATGGGTGCTGGCCAATGCGTGCCATTTTTTTACGGTCACAGGAAAAGTTAAAGAAAGAAACACCTAACTAATGGGTGGCTGACGTCAAGAGAAAAATGTAGAACTAGGAACAATAAAAGCGTATTAATAGGCCACGAAAGGAGCAACGGTTTGCTGAAGTTGGTACTTTGGGTGCTTTTTTAAAATAACGGTGGGTAGAATTTCGTTATAAAACTGCGCTTTTCTTAAATTGCAAGCAGCGCGACGCTTTTAAACCTTAGCTGCTTACATGATTTAGCGGTTATGTTTTAGGTTTCTTTTTTCTCGATAAATGATGTGCGTTGATAACAGAGGGGAAAATGATAGTGGTTTAAAATCAGAGCCATAAGCAAAGGAAAGTGCTTTATCCAAATTAAAGTGTGAACGGGATACTTAAAAATATGTGTCGTTACAAAGTAACTGCAAGAAGTGCCTCGCAATGGATTTTATTAATATTGCAAATATTGGATGGTTACTAAAACATTTACCTTACTTATATTATATTATATTATATTATATTATATTATATTATATTATATTATATTACCTATACATTTTTCAAACTATTCAGAATAGATCATCACAGAAGCTGGAGCCTATTTCAGCAAGCATTGGGTGCAAGGCAGGAACATTCTAATCTATTATATTATATTATATTATATTATATTATATTATATTATATTATATTATATTATATTATAGGACAAAATAAAAAATAATGGTTATTTAATGGCCCTTTACTAGGTTGTGTGGTTCATCATGAATCCATTGTTTATCAAAGATCCATTTCATTAAGGTTCAATCATCAAAGTGGTTCTTTGATTTTTGAAAAGGTTTCTAACATTTGGATGAAACAGAAATCTTTAATATCCAGTAGGCGGCCATGCAGAATACAATAGGTCAAGAAAACCTGAACTGAGCCTGTGTTGTCGTGTGCAGCGAGAATCCTTTTAAAATCAGGAGCTCACTGGTATTTGGAAACCTGTTATCATCTCTTCATGGCTATTTATGGGACCAGTTACTGATCTAAGTAAATAAAGGCTTTTTCTGGAACCTTCATGTGGATGGTTCTTATGGAAACCAAATATGGAATTTGCATGTTCTCCCTATGTCAGTATGAGGTTTTCTCTGGGCATTCCAGTTTTCTTCAGACATCCCCTTAGATGTGTGTGTGAGGTTATTTGGCCATTCCAGGTTAGCCCTCAGGGAATGTGTGTGTGTGAGTGGACAATGACATGGACTTGGTGCTCTGTGATACGTTGTAATGTAAACCTTTCAGCCAGTTGTAACTTAAAGGATTCCAGGATAAAACTCCAAACTGAATGGGATTATATTATATTATATTATATTATATTATATTATATTATATTATATTATATTATATTAATTTGCAATGAATTCCCTCCCATTCGTGCATGTTTCATTCTCTGAGTTTGATGTGCTCCCTCACTGTGACCCTGTTAAAAGATTAATTGGGCCCTTTAATTAAGGAATGAATAACCTTTCAGGATTGGGTTGTAGAATTTGTGGGTTTTCTTATTAATAATAATAATAATAAAACAGCTTTTGCATCCTGTGCTAATAGTTACTGTCATGTTGGTGTTAATTTCTGTTTTGCTGGCATTCACTCCACATGACACCTGACTTGGATTAGGCCAGTGCATGATGTATGGATGGAAAAATTCAGAAGAATTCAGTTCAGAGTCATCTTGTTTACAAATAACATAATATATTATAATATAATATAATATTGGATTATTCCTGCCTTGCACCTAATGCTTGCTAGGATAGGGTCCAGCTTCTCTGTAACTCTAATATAATATAATATAATATAATATAATATAATATAATATAATATAATATAATACCTTTTGAAATCTTTCTTCCAATCCCAGCTAAGTCTCAGTGTGAAGCTAAGCACGTTCTCCTTTTACACGACTGTTTTTTACTCAGGCACTCCGTTTTTCTGTCATATCATAAAGTCTATTAGTAAATTACCGCTCATAAATTAATTCGGTTTGTGGTCGAAGTGGACTAACGTCTAGTCCAGAATCGGTAACTTCTCTTTTGCAACCGATGCTGCAGGCATGGCTCTGAGTGCTGTAGAAGAAAAAGAAGAGTAATATAATATAGTAAATATAATATAATACAGCTATTTTGGTTGCTAACTTGCGCACGCTGGCACTGATCTCCAGCCCCCCGCACTATAAATGAACCGGGGGTTTGAGTATCTGAATGAATGAAGGAACACTACACCGTAAAGGTCAGAATACGGATTTGTATAATAGAAATATTATTTCGAGGTGTACAGTAAGCGGTACTATTATATTTCCTCGTGTGTATTCATTCAGAACGCGAATCTTTTTAAGAATCATGTTCGTCATAGCATTAACTGGGGTTGCCTCAAAGAACGCGGCTGAATTTCTGTACCCATCACAAATATCTTTAAAGTGCAAAATTCACAATGTCCGAAGGGCGAATTCGAGTAAAAGATTCGCTATTCTATATTTGTGTTTTTATTTCATTTTTAATATTATTTTCAGTCTGTTGAAATACAACTTGAAGAGTTCAGAGTTTTGTCCTTTCTAGAATGTTCCTCTTTACTAAGCGGGTGTGCCTAACAAGTGTTGGGCGGATACATTTTTTTAAGTTTTACAAATTCGATTAGCTTCATACATTTTGTGTGGCGACATCAGGTAGGACACACTTTAAAAACTTAAAAGAGTCCTTCGTGCCTATAAGGCCCCATAAGCTCTGACTCTACTCTGTTTTATATTATTAAATATTGTTCATTGTCTTGTCCATAACGGGTTCCTTACGCGTTATCTTGAACGTCCTTCTGTTCTTCGCGGCATACCTTAACCGAGCCTTAATATAATAAAAGAGTTATGCCGGCGAGTAATGCCGCCAAAGCCGGGTGGTGTATTTGTATTTGTACGCAGCTGCACATTTGTCACAGATGTGTTCATCGAGTGGCAAACTCAATATCACCTAACAGTATCTCTCAGGCTGAGGTCGGAGCATAATCTGAAAATCTTAAAACGCCCTTTGAACCAGTCTAATCAAATAACTATTATTCTTGCTTCCAGCTGCACGGCAGTGATATGAAATATCGAAATAAAGCTGAGCTCTTTATTAAAGAAGCGCAATCTCACGAATGCCTAGACATATGCTCGTAGGGGACTCCAGCGCCCGCCCGGCCGCCGCTCTTACCTTTCAGGCTTCGACCGGCAAAATACCAAAAATCAGCGCTAGATGGCGCCGGTCACACAACCCTGTCCACGTCAATGAATCACGACCTTACGCATACTTCAAAAAGGTACAAATCTTTAGAAAAGCTAAATAGTAATAATAATACCAATAATCAGATGAATAAATAATAATAAAAAAATCCACTTCCCCTTAGACCAGGCAGCTTAAGGACGTGTAGCACACGAAGACAACATCCACAAATGACGTGCGGACTCCGTGTGGTATATCTTCTTTATTTTGGACCAAGGATACTGTGAAATTGTTTAGATGCAATGGGCTTTGTTGAAGGTTCTATTTTAAGGGTGGAAGATGGGAAAGAGTTGACTCTTCGGCAAGTGCAAGGTTACCCGAGATGTCCGCTTTTTTTTTCGTGTGTCTGTATGACTGACGTCAAGTCATAACTTTGCCGAGCTCGAGGCGGGAATTCGGACTACAGCTGTAGGAGATAACGGGCCAGACTGGGGGGGGGCAGCTACTGACCCTTTGTTATTTCGTGAAGATGCCACCGCCGTTGGTGAATGTAAAACCATTAACGTTTAGATCAGCGAGGACAGTGAATAAGCAAAGAAAAGCGTATAAACTAATCAGTATTCATTCAGTCAGTCATTTTCCAACCCGCTATGGCCTAACACAGGGTCACGAGGTCTGCTGGAGCCAATCCCAGCCGTCACAGGCCGCAAGGCAGGAATTAATCACCTGGTACAGCAGGGCACACACACCGGACAATTAGGATCGCCAATACACCTAACCTGCATGTCTTTGGACTGTGGGAGGAAACCCACGCAGACACGGGGAAAACATGCAAACTCCACACAGGGAAGACCAGGGGAGCGAACCCAAGTCTCCTTACTACGAGGCAGCAGCGCTACCCACTGCGCCACCGTGCCGCACGCCCTCAGTATACATTCAGTGGGATCGAAAAAAAACAAAAATGAATCTTCTGCGCGCAGGGACATTTCACACCCCTGACCTCCCAAACTGAACGTTTTTTTTTTTCAATTTAAATTCACGTTCTATGTATTAAAATCATTCAGGTTGTTAACACATAATTGAGTCAGTTTTTGTATAGCACACTCTTCACTAAGTACAGGCAGGCTCAAAGCGCATACACACGTTTCCAGGTATAAACTATACAGTTTCACCATTTACATACAGGGCCCTCCATAATGTTTATCGGGACAAAGACCCATTTTTCCTTGATTCCCCCCACTGCTACACAATTTCAAATTACAAAGCAAACAGTTCAGACGTGATGAGCGCGCACATTGCAGACTTTCACTTAAAGGTAGCTGGATACATTTCTGTCACACTGTATAGAAATGACAACGCTTTTAATACATGGGTCCCCCCCATTTCAGGGCACCATAATGTTTGGAACAATTGGCATTACAGGGGTTTGTAATTCCTCAGGTGGGTTTCATTACTTCATAAGAGACCTCAGCTTGCTTCTACCCTTTGGGGTCTATAGTTCAATATTTGGACAAGAGCTGTGCCAATGAAAGCCATAGAAGCCATTATCCATCCATCCATTTTCCAACCCGCTGAATCCGAACACAGGGTCACGGGGGTCTGCTGGAGCCAATCCCAGCCAACACAGGGCACAAGGCAGGAACCAATCCTGGGCAGGGTGCCAACCCACCGCAGGACACACACACAAACACACCAAGCACACACTAGGGCCAATTTAGAATCGCCAATCCACCTAACCTGCATGTCTTTGGACTGTGGGAGGAAACCCACGCAGACACGGGGAGAACATGCAAACTCCACGCAGGGAGGACCCGGGAAGCGAACCCAGGTCCCCAGATCTCCCAACTGCGAGGCAGCAGCGCTACCCACTGCGCCACCGTGCCGCCAGAAGCCATTATGAGGCTGAAAAACAAGAATTAAACAACTGGAGACATCTGTCAAACCTTAGAATGACAAAAATCAACTGTTTGAAATATCAAGAAGAAGAAGGAACACACTGGTGAGCTCAGTGATCACAAAGGGACTGGTAGGCCAAGAAAGACCTCCACTGCTGATAACAGAAGAATCCTCACTATAGTGAAGAAAAATCTCCCAAACGCCTATCTGACAGATCATACAGTCTTCAGGGGGCCGATGTGTGTGTGTGTGTGTCAAAGATGACTATCAGCAGCAGACTCCATGAACAGAAACACAGAGGAGGACACACTGCAAGATGCCAACCACAAAAACAGAATGGCCAGATTATTTTGTGAAAAAGGACTTCAAATAACCTGCAGAATTCTGGGACAAATGAGACAAAGATGAACCTGATCAGAGTGATGGCGAGAGCCAATTGTGGAGATGACGAGGAACTGCTCGAGATCCAAAGCAGACCACCTCATCTGTTCAACTTGGCAGTGCTGGGGGTGTTATGGCTTGGGGATGTATGGCTGCCACCGGTCCTGGCACACTCCTCTTCATTAATGATGGAGCTGCTGATGTCAGGCAGACACACAATGAATTCTGAGGTGTAGAGAAACCTCTGATCTGCTCGAGTATCAGCAGATGCCCCCAAACTCACTGGACTGCGTTTCATCCTAAAGGAGACAATGAGCCAAACACACTGCTGAGGCCACACAGCAGTTTATCAAAGCTACAAAATGGAAAAGTCTGGAATGGCCAAGCCAGTCACCCGATTTCAGTCCAACTGAAAAGAAAACTTACGGGGACAGGCCCCCCGAAAACAAGCAGGAGCTGAAGATGTCAGCATTAGAGGTTTCAGCAGAGCATCACCAGAGAAGACCCCTCAGCACCTGCTGATGTTTGAATCACAGACCTCAAGCAGCCATTGGAAGTCAGGGATATGCGACAAAGAACTAAATATGACAACGGCCTTAACAGACCTGCCATTGCTGTGTGACAAACATTATAGTGCCCTGAAATGGGAGGGAGGCGTGCAGAAAAAGTATTGTGTGACCCTTAAATTTAAGTCTGCAATGTGCACTTTATTCACAACGTCTGGATTGTTTGATTTGTCATTTTAAACTGTGGAGCAGAGAGGGAGATCGAGGCCAAACGTGTCTTAGTGTTGAACATTATGGAGGGCCCTGCAAGTCATCTATCAAGACAGAGCTGAAGAGATTAATGACAAATGAATTTAAGAGTGTCCTCTTCATCAACACCACATTTAAGTAATGATGTGAAGTCCACTTAATAACAAAACAATAACTAAACAAATCAAATCCCATTGTGTGATATCATCTACTGTTAAATTCTGCTCTGTACTTGTAATATTTTTATTTCTATATTGAGGATGACTTGTGTTCTGTTCTGTGTATTCTGTTGTATTGACCTCCCTTCTTTTTGACACCCACTGCACGCCCAGCCTACCTGGAAAGGGGTCTCTCTTTGAAATGCCTTTCCCAAAGTTTCTTCCATTTTTTTCCCTACAAGGGTTTTTTTGGGAATTATTCCTTGTCGTTTTAGAGTCAAGGCTGGGGGGCTGTTTGGGCTATACAAAAATAAATTGTATTGTATTATATTAATCATTATAGTGTACTACTGAAGCCAGACGTTTCCATCCACCTCAGACCTTCCAGTTCAGTGGTTCACAGTGCCACACGTCCCCTGTCACCATTCGTCCCCAGTGTTAAGTCAGTCAGGGTGCACTCTTGAACATGCTGGCTCTTTAATGACACATCATGGCTCTTTACTGGGTTGTGTGGTTCCTTGTAGAACCATTGCTTGGCACAGCACCATTTCTTTCTGGGATGGGTTCTCTGCATATGAAGTTGGTTCTTTGTGCTTTAAAAAATTTCCAAATACGTAGAAGAAGAAAAAAAACGGGCATCTTTAATGCCTGGTAGGCTGCCTAGCAGGACACTAACAGAAAACCTGAATTGAGTTGGTGTTATCGTATGCAGTGAGGGTCCTTTTAAAATTAGGACCCATTGGTATTTCACAGATTTGTTCCCATCTATCCATGGCGATTTGTTGTATGGAGTCTTTTACAAATCTAAATACTTAAAAGGCTTTTCCTGGACTCTTCATGTGGATGAGTCTTTTGGGAATCAAAAATGGTTCCCCTGTGGCATCGCTCTGAAGAACCTCTCTGACTCCTTTATTTTTAAGAGTGTATCTACTTCATTTTTCATTGGTCACATTAATAAACTGCTCAAAAAATTAAAGGAACACTTTGAAAACACATCAAATCTAAATGGGAAAAAAATCCTGCTGGCTATCTCTACTGATATGGACTGATATGGTAATGTGTTAGGAATGAAAGGATGGCAGCCACAGCGTTTCTTCTTCTTCTTCTCCTTTCAGCTGCTCCCGTTAGGGGTCACCACAGCAGATCATCTTCTTCCATATCTTTCTGTCCTCGTCATCTTGTTCTGTTACACCCATCACCTGCATGTCCTCTCTCACCACATCCATAAACCTTCACTTAGGTCTTCGTCTTCTCCTCTTCCCTGGCAGCTCTATCCTTAGCATCCTTCTCCCAATATACCCAGCATCTCTCCTCTGCACATGTCCAAACCAACACAATCTCACCTCTCTGACTTTCTCTCCCAACCGTCCCACCTGAGCTGACCCTCTAATGTCCTCATTTCTAATCCTGTCCATCCTCATCACACCCAATGCAAATCTTAGCATCTTTAACTCTGCTACCTCCAGCTCTGTCTCCTGCTTTCTGGTCAGTGCCACCGTCTCCAGCCCATATAACATAGCTGGTCTCACTACCATCCTGTAGACCTTCCCTTTCACTCTTGCTGATATCCATCTGTCACACATCACTCCTGACACTCTTCTCCACCCACTCCACCCTGCCTGCACTCTCTTTTTGACTTCTCTTCCACAATCCCCATTCCTCTGTGCTATTGATCCCAAGTATTTAAACTCATCCACCTTCACCAACTCTACTCCCTTCATCCTCACCATTCCACTGACCTCCCTCTCATTCACACACATGTATTCTGTCTTGTTCCTACTGACTTTCATTCCTCTCCTCTTTAGAGCATATCTCCACTTCTCCAGGGTCTCCTCAACCTGCTCCCTACTATCGCTACAGATCACAATGTCATCAGCAAACATCACAGTCCACAGGGACTCCTTTCAAATCTCGTCTGTCAACCTGTCCATCACCATTAACAATAAGAAAGGGCTCAGAGCCGATCCCTGATGTAATCTCACCTCCGTGACTCCTACCGCAGACCTCACCACCGTCACACTTCCATCATACATATCCTATCCAACTCTTACATACTTCTCTGCCACTCCCGACTTCCTCATACAATACCACAGCTCCTCTCAGGCACCCGGTCATATACTTTCTCCAGGTCTACAAAGACTCAATGTAACTCCTTCTGGTCTTCTCTAAACTTCTCCATCAACATCCTCAGAGCAAACATCACATCTGTGGTGCTCTTTCCTGTCATGACACCACAATGCTGCTCACTAATCATCACCTCACTTCTTAACTGAGCTTCCACTGCTCTTTCCCATAACGTCATGCTGTGGCTCATCAATTTTATTCCCCTGTAGTATTTTTAATTGTATTTATTGTCTATTTGTCTGTTTATTTTATTGCTTCTGTCTCGACTTGTACTTTGTATGTTGCTATATGTTACATGCGGCTCATGGAGATTTGCTGCCTCATCTCACTATGTATGTGCACACAGATGCTGATACAACAACATTTATTTCTAGAGCACGTTTTCATACAAGTGATGGAGCTCAAAGTGCTTTACATGATGAAGAAAGAGAAAAAAAGACAAAATATAAGAGTAAAATTAGGAAATACTAATTAACATAGAATAAAGTAAGATCTGATGGCCAGGGAGGACAGAAAGAACAAAAAAAAAAACTCCAGGTGGCTGGAGACAAAAAACAAAATCTGGCCACGAGACCACCCAGCCCCCTCTAGGCATTCTACCCAGCATAAATTATATTAATCAGTCCTCATGGTTTTCAGGCTTCACATGGAAGAACTTGATGATGATGGTCATGTGGACCTCTGGCCTTCGATCCATCAGTGTAGGGGCAGTACAGGACCCTCATCAGGTGCAGATCACTACCACAGAAAACCAGAAAAAGAACAGCAGAGGGAGTAGGGGTCAGTCCGGATTGTGGAGCCACGATGACAATAAAGCAACCTTGACCTTGACATCAAGGCGCTATATAACCTGACATGCTGTTAGCCTTCTTAATAGCTTCTGTCTGACAGTTGATAGTGTCGAGACCACTACGACTCCTAAATCCTTCTCTTAAGGTGGGCTCTCGATTTTCAGACCCCCCCCCCCCCCCACTTTGTGCATTCAAACCTCACATTTCGCACTACACTGATCCGTTGCTGCATTGTCTATTGGTCTGTTTATTTTATTTCTTCTTTCACAACTTCCATTTTGCTGTATGTTGCTATATGTTACACTGTGGCTCATGCAGATTTGCTGTCTCATCTCACTATGTATGTGCACACAGTTCCTGATGACAATGAAGTTGACCTTGACATCAAGGCGATATACGTACAGTTAGGTCCATAAATATTTGGACAGAGACAACTTTTTTCTAATTTTGGTTCTGCACATTACCACAATGAATTTTAAATGAAACAACTCAGATGCAGTTGAAGTGCAGACTTTCAGCTTTAATTCAGTGGGGTGAACAAAACGATTACATAAAAATGTGAGGCAACTAAAGCATTTTTTTTTTACGCAATCCCTTCATTTCAGGGGCTCAAAAGTAATTGGACAAATTAAATAACTGGAAATAAAATGTTCATTTCTAATACTTGATTGAAAACCCTTTGCTGGCAATGACAGCCTGAAGTCTTGAACTCCAGGACATCACCAGATGTTGGGTTTCCTCCTTTTTAATGCTCTGCCAGGCCTTTACTGCAGCGGCTTTCAGTTGCTGTTTGTTTGTGGGCCTTTCTGTCTGAAGTTTAGTCTTCAACAAGTGAAATGCCTGCTCAGTTGGGTTAAGATCAGGTGACTGACTTGGCCATTCAAGAAGTTTCCACTTCTTTGCTTTAATAAACTCCTGGGTTGCTTTGGCTGTATGTCTTGGGTCATTGTCCATCTGTATCATGAAACGCCGCCCAATCAATTTGACTGCATTTAGCTGGATTTGAGCAGACAGTATGTCTCTGAACACCTCAGAATTCATTCGGCTGCTTCTGTCCTGTGTCACATCATCAATAAACACGAGTGTCCCAGTGCCACTGGCAGCCATGCACGCCCAAGCCATCACACTGCCTCCCTCCACTGTGTTTTACAGATGATGTGGTATGCTTTGGATAACGAGCTGTTCCACACCTTCTCCATACTTTTTTCTTGTCATCATTCTGGTAGAGGTTGATCTTGGTTTCATCTGTCCAGAGATAGTTTTTCCAGAACTGTGCTGGCTTTTTTAGATGTTCTTTAGCAAAGTCCAATCTAGCCTTTCTATTCTTGAGGCTTATGAGTGGCTTTCACCTTGCAGTGCACCCTCTGTATTTACTTTCATGCAGTCTTCTCTTTATGGTAGACTTGGATATCGATATGCCTACCTCCTGGAGAGTGTTGTTCACTTGGTTGGCTGTTGTGAAGGGGTTTCTCTTCACCAAGGAAATGATTCTGCGATCATCCACCACTGTTGTCTTCCGTGGACGTCCAGGTCTTTTTGCGTTGCTGAGTTCACCAGTGCTTGCTTTCTTTCTCAGGATGGACTAAACTGTAGATTTTGCCACTCGTAATATTGGAGCAATTTCTCGGATGGGTTTTTTCTGTTTTCGCAGCTTAAGGATGGCTTCTTTCACCTGCATGGAGAGCTCCTTTGACCGCATGTTGTCTGTTCACAGCAAAATCTTCCACATGCAAGCACCACACCTCAAATCAACTCCAGGCCTTTTATCTGCTTAATTGATAATGACATAACGACGGACTTGGCCACACCTGCCCATGAAATAGCCTTTGAGTCAATTGTCCAATTACTTTTGAGCCCCTGAAATGAAGGGATTGTGTTCAAAAAATGCTTTAGTTGCCTCACATTTTTATGCAATCGTTTTGTTCACCCCACTGAATTAAAGCTGAAAGTCTACAGTTCAACTGCATCAGAGTTGTTTTCATTTAAAATTCATTGTGGCAATGTACAGAACCCGAAATTAGAAAAACGTTGTCTCTGTCCCAAATATTTATGGACCTAACTGTATAACCGGACATTCTGTTAGCCTTCTTAATGGCTTCTGGTCACTGCCTGGTGGTTGATAGTGCCAAGTCCACTGTGACTCCTCAATCTTCTCATAAGGCGTAGTTTTTGAGTTTCCGACCTCCCACTGTGTAGTATGTAGGACTCTTACTCCTTTTTTCATTATATATCGCTCATGTGTAAGTGTGTATTATTTAGTTAATCTTAGTTATTTATTCATTATAATTCTTAGCTAATTTATAAAGCACTCTTGATTGAGTGCAGTCTCAGACCGCTGGAACAAGTTCACAAGGGTCCAAATAGTGGTAATTCCATGCCAGTTTAAATTTGGAGATATAGTAAAGAAATAAATCTTGTTCTCATACTAGAACCAACTTTGAGTCAGGACCCAGGCAGGAGGAAACTTGTCCATTGTGAGAGGGAGCGTCCATCACAGTAGTCTCCTACAGGTTGGGAGCATGCATTGAGAGCCGTTGCTGTGCCCACCACACGATGAACCACTTGGATCGGGTGAGACCTGTGAGGTTCTTGTTATGGTGGTTGGAGTGCCAGTCCTGCCAGCAACCCTTAAGTTATCCTTGTAAGCTGGAGGATGCAGATTAATGTTCTAATTGCAGGTGAAGGGCCTCGTTCAAGGGTCCAACGGAGTAGAGTCACTTCTGCCATTTATGGGATTCGAACCGGCAGCCTTCTGATTGCTGGCCCAGATCCTTAGCCTCAGAGCACCCCTCAGTCTGGTCAAGAAAGATCAAAAAGACAAGGGCAGAGGTCCATTTTTATAAACAGCTGAATTTACATAACTGTGCTGAATTAACCCTGCCATTTACACTGATTGGTCCCTTGGCTAACACCCTTATGTTAACACTTATGCAAATAAAAGTCTATTCTACTACATACCTGTTAGGTTCAGCATTTACCCTTGAAACTTCTGTGTATGTGACAACTGACCAGTCTTGTTGTCTGCATCTGCTGATTTCTTAATCATCTCTTAGTACGTTTTATGTATTACCTCATCCTTCTCTTGGTACGTTCTTGTCTTTAGTTTACTAAACTGTTTCAGTTGTTCTCTTCATGACATTTCTAAAACAAGTGCTTATATATTTCAATGCGCACTGCAAACCAAAATTCTTAACTACTGTCACCTCTAAATTATTCTGTCACTACAGTCACAAACTTTACAAATGACTAATTACTAAAGCATATATGTAATGAGACAGATTGGCTTAAGTAGACAGTAAGACAAAGTAGTACCAAACTGATGAACAATTTCTGTCTATTGGCATTATCGTCGAGCCATGGCCTGTTGACGACAGAGGAGAGGAAAACAAAAACTCAGGCAGCTCCGCCGTCAGTCCCCCTTAATTAAATGAAAAGCGTCTGTGTGTTCGTCTTTGCGTCTGTCTAGTTGCTGTGTCTCTGTCATGAAGATAGTGCATCACAAACATTTGTAGTAATAAATGTAGCATTGCATTTGTCATTCCAACAGGTGGCACATCAGAACATTAACACTGCTTTTACAAATTTCCTACCAAATGGTATATAACAGAGACAAAAGCATTTGTTATTCCAACACTAACATTGCTTTTACAAATCTCATACCAAATGACATTTACCAGAGATATATGCATTTGTCATTCCAACAGATGGCACATCACAAATATTAACACTGCTTTTATAAATCCCATACCAAAAGGTTAGTACAAGAGACAAAAGCATTTTTCATTCCAACAGATGGTGCCTTACAAACACTAACATTGCTTTTACAAATCTCATAGAAAATGGGATTTGACATATGCATTTGTCATTTCAACAGATGGCATATCACAAACATTAACACTGCTTTTATAAATCCTATACCAAATGGTTAATAACAGAGACAAAATCATTTTTCAGTCATTCCAAAAAGATGGTGCATTACAAATCTCATAGAAAATGGGATTTGACATATGCATTTGTCATTTCAACAGATGGCATATCACAAACATTAACACTGCTTTTATAAATCCTATACCAAATGGTTAATAACAGAGACAAAATCATTTTTCAGTCATTCCAAAAGATGGTGCATTACAAACATCTATACTGCTTTTATAAATCCCTTACCAAACGGTTAATAACAGAGACAAAAGCATTTGTTATTTCAACAGATGGCGTATAACAAACCCTAAGATTGTTTTTACAAATCTCATATTAAATGGTATTTAACAGAGTCGTAAGCATTTGTTATTCCAACAGATGGCACATTACAATAATTAACACTGCTTCTTCAAACCTCATATCAAGTGACATATAACAAAGACATATGCATTTGTCGTTCCTATACATGGAGTATTAAAAACATTAATACTGCTTTATAAATCCCATACCAACAGAGACAAAAAATGGGATTTGACATATGCATTTGTCATTTCAACAGATGGCTTATCACAAACATTAACACTGCTTTTATAAATCCTATACCAAATGGTTAATAACAGAGACAAAATAATTTTTCATTCCAAAAGATGGTGCATTACAAACATCTATACTGCTTTTATAAATCCCTTACCAAATGGTTAATAACAGAGACAAAAGCATTTGTCATTCCAACAGATGGCGCAAAACAAACATTAAAACTGCTTCTACAAATCTCATACCAAATGGCATTTAGCAGAGTCATAAGCATTTGTCATTCCAACAGATGGCACATTACAACAATTAACACTGCTTTTTCAAATCTCATACCAAGTGATATATAACAAAGACATATGCATTTGTTTTTCCAACAGATGGCACATTGCAAACATTAACACTGCCTTTACGAGTCCCATACCAAATGGCATTTAACAGAGACACATGCATTGTATGGTGTACTGCAAGTGTGAAGGCTGAGGTCTTCATTGATTACTTAGATTTCAACAAGTATAACAGGGGGTAGCACAGCTAGTGCAGAAAATGAACTTCTGGGGGCTCAAAAGTCAGTTATGACTCAAAGTCAAATTACAGTTCTAAAGTTCTACAGTTCCATTTGCTTTCTGTTTGAAACTGGCATGTCCTCCTTCTATTATATTTGTGTGGGTTTTCTCTGGGGACTCTAAATTCCTACCACATGGCAGTGTTGGCTGCATTGGCCTGTTGTGTGTATGTGCTCTCAGTTGAACTGACATCCCATCCATTGCTTATTTCTGCCTCATTGAAGTAAAGGCCAAGCTCCTTAAAACTGTAGAATTGAAAAGCAGCTTAAGAAAGTGAATGGATGAATACTCTGATTTAGCCACCCTGCCCCCTGGGCATATTTGGGCACCATTCTTACCCCCCGATCACATATTCAGCGACCTGCTACCTTTTGATAAACCTGCCCAGCTCATATTTTTCAGGCCGCACAGTTTCCAGCTCATAGTGAAATGCGTTGGAAATGAGCAGAAGATGAATGGCGCAAATGAAATCACTGCATGATGAGTGTATAACAAGACGGGATGCTTGGCTGTTCTGGGGACCTTAAGGGTCACAGCAGGCGGCTACCTTATAATAAAAGATGAGAGGCGTTTGACCCTAAAAATTGACTGGACACCCTGAACTCATCAAAGCCTCGATGACACATATTTCACTCATGAATTTCAAGTTGCCCGGCACAGCATTTGAGGTCAGACATACTTAAATCATTGTCCCTCCTGCTGCTCCCTGTTTAACTGCTTGAACTTTTGTCTGCCAGTGGAGAAAAGAACATCAGGAGGAAGGAAAAGTCGGAATGATCTTTGGTGTCATTAGGCTGTCTATTTTATCTTGGAGGGAAAAAAAAGACACCACATGTCTACAAACATTTTAAAATTTCAGTGCAGATGTTTTATGGTGGCACATTCTTTAGCGTTGCTGACGATTCAAAGCTTCAGAAGACTTGGGTTCAAATTCTAGCCTGGCCACGGTCTCTGTGCAGTTTGCATGTTTTCTTGTTTTGGTGCTCTCAGTGCACTTCAAGTTTTCTTCCACATCCTAATGAAGTGTGTCCTTAGCCCGAATGGCTTGGTGTGGGTGGGTTTTTGAGTGTGCCCTCCATCGGAGTGCCATCCCACCCAGAGTATGTACCTGACTCCTGCCTAACATTGCTGGGATAGCCTCTGACCCCTCTTAGAGAGGTCCTTAAGGAAGGAAACTGAGACTAACAGTCAGACTTACCTGAGGGCCTTCGCAGATGGTAATTTAGACAAATGTGTGAGTGAAAAATAAGTAAATAGAAGGGAACAAAGGGAGGGCACCCAGACATCCAATAATCTGCCAGGCTTGCTTATAACAGTGAAGAGTGGCAACTTTAGGCACACTGATCTGTCAGAGGGCACATCCACATCCACACAACAGTCTGTCTGTCTGTCTATCCATGTACTGCTTTTAAAATATATCTATCTATTAAATATCATTTTAGAATCTATTCAATAGTGTCATTCACATCTATCTATCTATCTATCTATTATATAGTGCCTTTCCTATCTATCTATCTATCTATCTATCTATCTATCTATCTATCTATCTATCTATCTATCTATCTATTATATAGTGCCTTTCATATCTATCTATCTATCTATTATATAGTGCCTTTCCTATCTATCTATCTATCTATCTATCTATCTATCTATCTATCTATTATATAGTGCCTTTCCTATCTATCTATCTATCTATCTATCTATCTATCTATCTATCTATCTATTATATAGTGCCTTTCCTATCTATCTATCTATCTATCTATCTATTATATAGTGCCTTTCATATCTGTCTATCTATTATATAGTGCCTTTCATATCTATCTATCTATCTATCTATCTATCTATCTATCTATCTATCTATCTATCTATCTATCTATCTATCTATCTATTATATAGTGCCTTTCCTATCTATCTATCTATCTATCTATTATATAGTGCCTTTCCTATCTATCTATCTATCTATCTATCTATCTATCTATCTATCTATCTATCTATCTATCTATCTATCTATCTATCTATCTATCTATTATATAGTGCCTTTCCTATCTATCTATCTATCTATCTATCTATCTATCTATCTATCTATCTATTATATAGTGCCTTTCATATCTATCTATCTATCTATCTATCTATTATATAGTGCCTTTCCTATCTATCTATCTATCTATCTATCTATCTATCTATCTATCTATCTATCTATCTATCTATCTATTATATAGTGCCTTTCCTATCTATCTATCTATCTATCTATCTATCTATCTATCTATCTATCTATCTATCTATCTATCTATTATATAGTGCCTTTCATATCTGTCTATCTATTATATAGTGCCTTTCATATCTATCTATCTATCTATCTATCTATCTATCTATCTATCTATCTATCTATCTATCTATTATATAGTGCCTTTCCTATCTATCTATCTATCTATCTATCTATCTATCTATCTATCTATCTATCTATCTATCTATCTATCTATCTATCTATCTATCTATTATATAGTGCCTTTCCTATCTATCTATCTATCTATCTATCTATCTATCTATCTATCTATCTATCTATCTATCTATCTATCTATCTATCTATCTATTATATAGTGCCTTTCCTATCTATCTATCTATCTATCTATCTATCTATCTATCTATCTATCTATCTATCTATCTATCTATCTATCTATCTATTATATAGTGCCTTTCATATCTATCTATCTATCTATCTATCTATCTATCTATCTATCTATCTATCTATCTATCTATCTATTATATAGTGCCTTTCCTATCTATCTATCTATCTATCTATCTATCTATCTATCTATCTATCTATCTATCTATCTATCTATCTATCTATCTATCTATCTATTATATAGTGCCTTTCCTATCTATCTATCTATCTATCTATTATATAGTGCCTTTCATATCTATCTATCTATCTATCTATCTATCTATCTATCTATCTATCTATCTATCTATCTATCTATCTATCTATTATATAGTGCCTTTCCTATCTATCTATCTATCTATCTATCTATCTATCTATCTATCTATCTATCTATCTATCTATTATATAGTGCCTTTCCTATCTATCTATCTATCTATCTATCTATCTATCTATCTATCTATCTATCTATCTATCTATCTATCTATTATATAGTGCCTTTCCTATCTATCTATCTATCTATCTATCTATCTATCTATCTATCTATCTATCTATCTATCTATCTATCTATCTATTATATAGTGCCTTTCCTATCTATCTATCTATCTATCTATCTATCTATCTATCTATCTATCTATCTATCTATCTATTATATAGTGCCTTTCCTATCTATCTATCTATCTATCTATCTATCTATCTATCTATCTATCTATCTATCTATCTATCTATCTATCTATCTATCTATCTATTATATAGTGCCTTTCCTATCTATCTATCTATCTATCTATCTATCTATCTATCTATCTATCTATCTATCTATCTATCTATCTATCTATCTATCTATTATATAGTGCCTTTCCTATCTATCTATCTATCTATCTATCTATCTATCTATCTATCTATCTATCTATCTATCTATCTATCTATCTATCTATCTATCTATCTATCATATAGTGCCTTTAACATTCAACTCTGTCACTGTCGTATTTTTTAGTGCACTTGAACTTGATTTAATATTTGTATTCTTTTCTTTTTTGGAATGGTTTGTTTTGTTTAGCTCATTTATTATGTAACATTGCCATTTATTTGTTGTTTTTTTATTTTCTTTGCCAACAGCGTATTTAAAATGAGATACAAAAAATAAAGGAGAGCACTTTGCAGCAGGTGCTTGACTGTTGAAATGTTGCTTTGTGAATTTTAAACTTTTACAGAGTTTCAAGTAACAGAAAGCTAAGAGATTGTCAGATACTGTACTTGTCATTTCCTGTCCTCAGAGTCCTCCCTGGTTCATGAGACTACAGGATGGGTGCAGAAACAAGGCTGCCAATTAAATGTCCTGTTTCATTAACAGGAGGAACTAAGCTCTTGTTAAGAGAGTAGTGTGGGTCCCTTCCAAGAACTCAGTTTGACTCTGTGCTTTAGAGTAAGTGATACAGCATTGATGTGAGGTGCTACCGTGGTTAGTCACCCTGCTTCACAGATTCAGAATCATTCGTTCAAATCCTGTGTGCGATCAATGACTACGTGGAGTCTGCATGATCTCCGCATGTTTGCTTGGCTTTTCACAAGTGACAGTTGCAATGCTGCGGGGTCAGGCTGTTCAAGCATTCACTTAGTGCTCTACAGTTAATTTAGGGATCACATACATTAGGTATAAATGTGTTTTGAGATGGCGCTCACCCCAAACAAATTATTTACATATATACATCTTAATACATAATTCGCCTACCTCTTCACTCACTCACTCACTCACTCACGTCCGTCCGAAGCCGAATGCGCAGTCACCTTCTGCGCAGCTGCCCGAGAAAACCTTACGAGACCGACATCCAGCCCCAACATTGCGGCAGGCGGCTGATTTACGGCCACAAAAATTCAAAGAGAAAGGCGACTTCGATTAAAGCTCTAGAGGCCTGAAAGGTGATTTCAACTACAGCTCGAGGCCTAATTACGCATTCTGATTCAATTACGCATTCATTCAATACACCTATATCAGGTTTGTGGTGGTTATACTTATTACTATTCCATATTGTACTGGAACATTCATCATTCAATATTATACTATAGGCCTGGAAAATTCATCAACTAACAGTACAAGCCTGTACAGTAATGAGTAAAGCGGACTACAATCATTACAAAACAACTTCTTCGTTACTTATCATTTGTTCTTCATACACTGCTGACACAAACTCGTGTCCGTTTCATCTTACATTGTCGAAACGGGCTCTTTGTCTAGTATATATATATACAGTATATACTCTATACACACAGTATCCAGCATACTGTGTACTGTAGAAGAAACAAAGAACCCAGATAAAGATTTGGGGCACCCTCTGGCAAACCCTGAATATAGTACAGCAAAACAAGAAACACGGGTTAATGTGTGGTGAGAGTAACAGCTTTGCAGATTTGAGTCTGTCAGTTGACTGGACAAAGATGGCAATGTTGCCAGTTATGAAGTGGTGGATGCGGAGTGGGGGGTGGGTGTCCAGAATGTCTAGGATGTCCTATGCTGGCAAGCTGTTGGTTTCTGGATCTGCAGATGAAAGGAGAGAAGTGTTACAAGCAAGACAGCGCCAACACTTGGCACAGAGTGTCAGTTCTGTACTATCTGTCGTTATTTTAATATGAACTTCCCTACTTAAAAATAAAACATTTCTCATATAACAGATAGAGACAGATAGGCTTTGACTCATATGTAGTGGAACCCAGTCTGGCATGTGGTGCATCCCTGGAGTGTTGTAGCGTTATCTTACCTTTCTGTATTCACTCACAAAAGAGTGGAAAATCGGGTGCAGTCTATGACACTGCAGTGTGCCTTATAGCTTTGTATACAATATGGTGTTCACACAACTTGCAAATTGCATAACGTCCTACTTCACGGAATGTACCGTTGACGGTACATACCTGTATCTCTCTATTATAAAAAAAAATCTTGCAATGAGATGTGATCTTTTGAAGAGAGACACTTTCACGTCCCGCGAGATGGACAAGACACGTCATACTTACAACCTTTGGAAGCAAGTCCCGTGATACACATGCAGAGCGGGTTAGAGATAATGGAAGTAGGAAAATTCGAAAGTCTCAAAACAATGAGAGTAAAGATTGCATTAGCGCAAACGAACGGAAAATATTACTTGTAGGAAATAACGGAACAGCGTAAAGAGATCGCATAGTGTTTGAAGATGTCTGGGGGACAAAAAGGTGCTGTACAGGCTTTTAAACGATCATAGTGCTACACGAAATGGAGCAGCAATCCAGCAGGTGATCGAGCAAAGAGGAGGTTTAAAAAAACATTGTATTACCGTTTAAGAGGGGGTTTCAGAGGAGAGACCACATCTCTTTCAGGTGTGTTCAGATCCCCTCTTCACAATTATTATAAATAATTATAAATACTAGGGGGCTTTGCCCTCAGCTTGCTTCACTTGCCAACCCCCAAGTGGGCAATACGCGCTAGCCACTTTGCGGCTCTGCCACTCACGTGTGGGGAAGCGGATGTACAATTTAAACAGATTGTTATTTTCATGGGAATTGTTACATATGCATAATACAACTAACTATTTTACATTACAGGGAGTAATTAACCATTGTAAAAAATAGTCAAACGTAATAAATTGAAAGAAAATTATGTTTCATGTTGCAGTAGAGGTATTTGTTGCGTTATACAATTTCATTCTGTTTGGATTTGAAATGAACACACAAATACTGCTTAAACCTATACTTTTACTGTAAAGCTTCAGTAAAAATAATATTTGGAATTAAGTTTTCGTCAATATCGCATTGAATTTTGATTCCGTGTTTGGACTTACATCGTGACAACACAACGTATAATTTCGTTTCTTTCTCTCTAATAAATAAGCCGACTTTTTCAAATGTTTGTCCCTGTGATTTGTTAATTGTCTTTGCAACAGCTATTCTAACGGGAAACTGTAAGCGTTTTAATATGAATGGCATATCAAGACCTCCTTTGGTCTCTCATGTTATCCCCTGAAGATGTACTACATTACCTTTCTTGTCGTCTGTTCAGATTTTACATGTCAGAATTGTTCAACCAATTTTCAATACAGTGACCCCTCGCTATATCGCGCTTCGCCTTTCGCGGCTTCACTCTATCACGGATTTTATATGTAAGCATATTTAAATATATATCGCGGATTTTTTGCTGGTTCGCGGATTTCTGAGGACAATGGGTCTTTTAATTTCTGGTACATGCTTCCTCAGTTGGTTTGCCCAGTTGATTTCATACAAGGGACGCTATTGGCAGATGGCTGAGAAGCTACCCAACTTACTTTTCTCTCTCTCTCTCTTGCGCTGACTTTCTCTGATCCTGACATAGGAGGTGTGAGCAGGGGGGCTGTTCGCACACCTAGACGATACGGACGCTTGTCTAAAAATGCTGAAAGATTATCTTCACATTGCTATCTTCTGTGCAGCTGCTTCCTGAAGCGACATGCTGCACGGTGCTTCGCATACTTAAAAGCTCGAAGGGCACGTATTGATTTTTGATTGTTTGTTTTTCTCTGTCTCTCTCTGTCTCTCTCTCTCTCTCTCTCTCTCCCTGCTCCTGACGGAGGGGGTGTGAGCTGCCGCCTTCAACAGCTTTGTGCCGCGGTGCTTCGCATACTTAAAAGCCAAACAGCCCTATTGATTTGTTTGCTTTCCTCTGTCTTTCTGACAGTCTGTGCTCCTGACATGCACTCCTTTGAAGAGGAAGATATGTTTGCATTCTTTTAATTGTGAGACGGAACTGTCATCTCTGTCTTGTTATGGAGCACAGTTTAAACTTTTGAAAAAGAGACAAATGTTTGTTTGCAGTGTTTGAATAACGTTCCTGTCTCTCTACAACCTCCTGTGTTTTCTGTGCAAAATCTGTGACCCAAGCATGACAATATAAAAATAACCATATAAACATATGGTTTCTACTTTGCGGATTTTCTTATTTCGCGGGTGGCTCTGGAACGCAACCCCCGCGATGGAGGAGGGATTACTGTACAACTAATCTTGTCGTATTGCACAGCCCCTCACTCAGACATAAATTACACAATAACATTACAATACAGTGGACCCTTGACTTATGAACTCAATTCGTTCGCGAGGGCTGGTTGTAACTCAAGTTGGTTGTAACTCAAGACTATTTTTCCCATAAGAAATAATGGAAATGCCCTTAATGCGTTCCGAACCGCCCACAGCAACACTTACTTAACTTTTTTTTAATAGAAAAGGGTTGTATAATGTGTATAATTTACCAAAAACACCAATAATTTTTCTAATGTACTAACGAAAAAGTTATAAAAAGTGCCTAGCCTACCAGAAACAACAATTTCATACTGTACTCACAATTTAAGTTGACATCTTTGGCTTGCAGGAAGGAAGGAGGAGGAGAATGAAATGGAAGGTGGTTATTGTTTCGAAAGAGTTTCCTTATACAAATCTTTTCTTTGTAAAATTGTCGAGATGGTGGATTTCAACATGCTGTACATATTAGCGAGATTGGTCACACGAACACCACTCTCATATTTTCGTACAATTTCCTTCTTCGTTTCGATTGTGATCGCTTTCTTTACCTTTGTTACCTTCACTTACTTCCTTAGCAATTATCGAAATAAATTATATAAATCACTGCACTGACCGAAGTTATGTCCACAAACACATGTATCTGAGCTCCGACTGACGCTTACAAATGCTCTCGGCTGTTTGTTTACAGTCGCACAAGCGGATACACATGGCCGCATTTGGGTCGTAACGCAAAATGTAGGTCGTTATTCAAAACAAAAATTTTGGTCGTAAATCAAGTTGTTCGCATGTCAGGCAGGTTGTACAGTATATCAAGGGTCGACTGTACATCCTTCTTTCAACAGTAATTCGGCTGATGGAAGACCAGACGGTGTTAACAATTGTAGATATTCCACAGGATATTGTAAATGTTTTCATCTTCTGCACGATCACTGAAGGGTAATTAAGAGAGAGTGTCCACAGTTGGAACCTCTTTGATTGTAATCAGTGTCTGTGAATAAACAGTCCATTCAAATTCATGCAGAGCTGCACTGACTTTGCTGGATACAGAGCCATGGGGAAAGCAAAAGAACTGTCAAAGGACCAGCAAAAAAAGGTTGTGTGAATTATATAAATCAGGGAAATGATATACAAGGGTGGCACAGTGGCACAGTGGGTAGCGCTGCTGCCTCGCAGTTAGGAGACCCGGGTTTGCTTCCCGGGTCCTCCCTGCATGAAGTTTGCATGTTCTCCCCGTGTCTGCGTGGGTTTCCTCCCACAGTCCAAAGACATGCAGGATAGGAGCATTGGCGATCCTAAATTGTCCCTAGCGTGTGCTTCGTGTGTGGGTGTATGTGCCCTGCAGTGGGCTGGCGCCCTGCCCTGAGATGTATTCCTGCCTTGCGCCCTGTGCTGGCTGGGATTGGCTTCAACAGACCCTCGTGACATATAGTTGGGATATAATGGATGGATGATATACAATACAATATAATACAATACAATTTATTTTTGTGTAGCCCAAAATCACCCAAGGAGTGCCACAATGTGCTTTAACAGGCCCTGCCTTTGACTCCCCCATCCTTGACTCTCTAAGAAGACAAGGAAAAACCCTCGTAGGAAAAAAAATGGAAGAAACCTTGGGAAAGGCAGTTCAAAGAGAGGCCCCTTTCCAGGTAGGTTGGGCATGCAGTGGGTGTCAAAAGAAGGGGGTCAATATAATACAACACACAGAACAGAACACAAGTAAATCCTCAATAATATACAATAGTACAGTAATAACAGTACAAAATGCAAGAGTAGATGATATCACAGAATGTGATTCTGGTTTGTTCAGAGTTCTGGAGACCTCGGCCATCAAGCTGCTCCCCCCCCTACAGGCCATTCCACAGCTGAGACAGTGGTGGGCCAGCCAATCTGATGAAAGAACCCCTCTACCTGATGTTTCCAGTGCTCCTCCATCAGAGATGACTTTTCCTTAGGTAGGCAGACAACTTGGCAGTAGATATAAAAAGATCTCAAAGTGCCTGTCAGTAGTGTTCAATGTCTGATAAAGAAAAATAGAAAGTTAGGGGTTCTGTAGCTCCCAAGCCACAGTCAGGCAGACCAACCGAGATTTCAGCCACACCTGCAAGGATCATCTATCGAGATGCCAAGAAAAACCCACAAGCCACTTCAGCTCTGCAAACAAGTGGTGTTGCTGTTTCATGATGCACAATAAGGAGTGTGGGGAACAGCCCGGACACAGACAGGTAGACATGATGGTTTCACCACACACAAGTTTATTTACAATGTCCATAAGTGCACAAACCCAGTGCCGCAGCACCAATCACCCCTTAAGTCCTTGGCCACACAACACAATGCCTTCAGTCTCTGGTCCACCTCCACTCCTCTCCTCTGAGCTCCGTCCTACTTCCACCCGACTCTTGCCATTGACTGGTGGGAGGCGGCCCCTTTTATACACCCCCGGATGGACTCCAGGTGCTTCCTGAGGAGCCTCCGTTGACACACCCCTGTGTGGCAGAAGCTCTAGCTGTGTACCCGGAAGTCCTCCGGGTGTCCCCAATCCTCTTCCCCCCAGTAGCTCCAGGTGTGGTGGAAGTGCTGAGGTCCAGGGTTCCCAAGGCATTGGGGCACCCCCTGGCGGTGGCCACGGGCCCCCAAAGCAACCAGGGTGGTCGCCCCCTCGTGTTCTGGAGGAGGCACAAGCACTCCTCCGGTCCTCCTTGGCATCCCGGCCGGGCATGAACCCCAGCCGGGTGCCACAGGAGGTACTTGAACAACAGTGGGCTCTACGGTCGAACTGCAAGAAGAAAAATCCACAAAACAGCCCACTTTCAATATGCCAAACAGCATCAAGACAAGCCCCAAAACTTCTGCACCAAAGTCCTGTGGAATGACGTGAACAAAATTGAACTTTATGGTCACAGCCGAAAACGCAAGACCCATGAGAAAAAGTACAGCGTCCCTATGTGAAGCATGGAGGTGGATCTGTGATGTTCTGGGGCTGTGTGAGCTACAGTGGCACAGGTAACTTAGTCAAAAATGATGGCAAGATGAATGCAGCATGTTACTAGAAAATATCGATGGACAAGTTTCATTCATTGGTCCAGAAGCTGCGCATGGGACGCACTTTGATCTTCCAACAACAACAACAACAGTATTTATTTCTAGAGCACATTTTCATACAAATGATGGAGCTCAAGGTACTTTACAGGATGAAGAAAGAGGAAAAAAAAGACAAAATAAATAAGAAAATAGAATTAGGCAATACTAATTAACATAGACAGACCTCCATGACCCTGTATTAGGATATAGCGGGTTGGATAATGGATGGATGGATAATTAACATAGAGGGCGTAACGGTGGCACAGTGGGTAGCGCAGCTGCCTCGCAGTTAGGAGACCCGGGTTCGCTTCCCGGGTCCTCCCTGCGTGGAGTTTGCATGTTCTCCCCGTGTCTGCGTGGGTTTCCTCCCACAGTCCGAAGACATGCAGGTTTGGTGCATTGGCGATCCTAAATTGTCCCTAGTGTGTGCTTGGTGTGTGGGTTGTGTGTGCCCTGTGCTGGGCTGGCGCCCTGCCTGGGGTTTGTTTCCTGCCTTGCGCCCTGTTTTGGCTGGGATTGGCTCCAGCAGACCCCCGTGACCCTGTAGTTAGGATACAGTGGGTTGGATAATGGATGGATGGATAATTAACATAGAATTAAAGTAAGGTCTGATGGATGGCCGGGGAGGACAGAAAAAACAAAAAAAGTAAAACTCCAGATCGCCGGAGAAAAAAAAATCTGCAGGGGTTCAGAGGTCACGAGACCACCCAGACCCCCTAACATAAATGATCTCAATCAGTCCTCATGGTTTTCAGGCTTCACATAGAAGAACTTGATGATGACAGTCATGTGGACCTCTGGCCTTTAATCCATCAATGGAGAGGCATCATGGTGCTTTGATCAAGTGGTGGTGCAGATCAATGCCACAGAAAACCGGGAAAAGAACAGAAGAGAAAGTAGGGGTTAGTACGGATTACAGAGCCACCAGGAATGATAATGATAATTAAATGCATATACAGAATATCAGGGTTACACTAAAATGAAGCTGTGAGAAAGTCATGTTAAAGTAATGAGTTTTCAGCAGTGTTTTAAGTGCTCCACCATATTAGCCTGGTGAATTTCTATCGGTCAGCTATTCCAGATTTTAGGTGCCTAACAGCAGAAGGTCGCCTCACCACTTCTTTTAAGTTTAGCTCTTGGAATTCTAAGCAGACCCTCATTTGAAGATCTAAGGTTACGATTTGGAGTGTAAGGTGTCAGACATTCTGAAATATAAGATGGAGCAGATTATTTAAGGCTTTGTAGACCATCAGCAGTATTTTAAAGTCAATTCTAAATGACACAGGTAACCAGTGTAGTGACATCAGAACTGGGGTGATGTGCTCGGGTTTTCTTTTCCTAGTTAAGATTCTAGCAGTTGCATTCTGCACTCGTTGTAATCGATTGATGCCTTTTTTGGGTGGTCCTGAGAGGAGTGTGTTACAGTAATCTAGCTGACTGAAACCAAAAGCGTGAACTAATTTCTCAGCATCTTGCAATGTTATAAGAGGTCTAACTTTTGCTATATTTCTTAAGTGAAAGAATGCTGTCCTAGTAATCCCAGTAATTCCAACATGACAATGATGCAAAACACGAAGCCAAGCTGACTCTTCGGTGGCTACAGCAGAAAAAAGTGAAGGTGCTGGAGTGGCCATCGCAGTCTCCTGACACTTTGGGGAGATCTTAAATGTGCCGTTCATGCCAGATGACGCAAGAATTGATGGGACCTGTGGTCTTTTTGCCAAGAGGAATGGGCAGCTGTACCACCTGAGAAAAATCAAGAACCTCATCCACAACTATTGCAAAAGACTGCACGTCATTATTGATGCTAAAGGGGGCAATAAACAGTAGGAAGAACTAAGGGTATGCAAATGTTTGAACAGGGACCATCTCATCATTCAGTCATCAGTCAGTCATTATCCAACCCGCTATATCCCAACACAGGGTCATGTGGGTCTGCTGGAGCCAATCCCAGCCAGCACAGGGCACAAAACAGGAAACAAACCACACCACAGGGCACACACAACCCACACACCAAGCACACTCTAGGGACAATTTAGGATCGCCAATGCACCTAACCTGCATGTCTTTGGACTATGGGAGGAAACCCACGCAGACACGGGGAGAACATGCAAACTCATTATTTTCCTTATCATTACTTTGTTTTGTGTAATGGCTGTGCTGTTCTGTGACGCCTTATAGCTTAATTTGGATTGCATTAAAAGTAAATTAAATGTCTTGTGCCTGATCAGTCATCTTTTCTCAGATTCTACCAGGGTATGTAAACTTGTGAGCACAACTGTAATGCTGGGGCCATCTGATTTGAAGCAAGCCTTCCTATGAAGGAGTAACGTCAGGAATGTGAATATTTTCTTTCTTAAGCAGACCAGACCTTGTTTGTAAATCCTGCCAACTTTCAACCTGGCAACTGTTTCTCCTGCCTGCCATTGCTGTAAAATATCCCAAAATAGTTGTCCCTCAGAGTCCTCTTTCATCACAGCAATGCTCCACCACACAGAGCAGACGTGACAGCAGAAACATTGCAAGAATGCTACTTGGGAACTGTTACCTCACCCTCCGTATTCACTCGATCGGGTGCCTTCTGACTGCTTTGTCTTTCCTGAGATGAAGAAACACCTGGGTGGTCAAACATTTTGACACACGTGGTCCTGGATGAGGTGGTGCAGTTTTATGAAATGCAAGATGTTTTGTGGTACCAGAGGATGGAAAAGTGCTGGGAGAAGTTGTGTTCACCTTCTGGAAGACTATTTTGGAAAATCCTAAAATGGTGTTGTGCTGCTGAGCCACTTCCTTCTCAATTGGGCTCACTTCCCATCAGACACCCCTCATATACAGTATGTATATACTAGGGAGCGATGCCCCCTGCTCACTTCGCTTGCCAACCCCCGGGCAGGCGCTATGCGCTAGCCTCTTTGTGGTTCTGCCACACTCATTTGGGGAAGCGGATGTACAATTTAAACCAATTTTAATTTTCATGTGAATTGTTACATTTGCATTATCGCATCATATTACTGCCTGTGATTGAATTTCATTTCTTCCATCCATCCATCCATTATCCAACCTGCTATATCCTAACACAGGGTCATGGGTGTCTGCTGGAGCCAATCCCAGCCAGCACAGGGCGCAAGGCAGGAACAGATCCCTGGATAGAGCGCCAGCCACCTGCAGGGCACACACACCAAGCACACAGTAGGGACAATTTAGGATCGCCAATCCACCTAACATGCATGTATTTGGACTGTGGGAGGAAACCCACGTTGACGACATGCAAACTCCACGCAGGGAGGACCCGGGAAGCGAACTGAGGTCTCCTTACTGTGAGGCAGCAGCGCTACCCACTGCGTCACCATGCCGCACCAAATTTTGTTTCTTTCTCTCTATTAAATAAAATGACTTTTTCGAATGATTGTCTCTGTGATTTGTTAATTGTCATAGCAAAAACTATTCTAACAGGAAACTGTAAACGTTTTAATACGAATGGCATATCAAGATCTCCTTTGTTGTCTCATGTTATCCCCTGAAGATGAACTCCATTACCTTTCTTGAATACATCCTTCTTTCAACAGTAATTTGGCCGGTGGTGTTAACAGTTGTAGTTATCCATCCATCCATCCATCCCAACTACAGGGTCACGGGGTCTGCTGGAGCCAATCCCAGCCAACACAAGGCACAAGACAGGAAACAAACCCCGGGCAGGGCGCCAGCCCACCGCAGGGCACAGTTGTAGGTATTCTTCGTGATATTGTAAGTTGATGTTTTCATCTTCCTCACCATCACCACCAACTGTTTCAGCAGCGTCTATTGATACGCATTTAACCAATTTGCTGTGTAACGATTGACATTTCTGGTGTAAATTCATTTGATTTCATCGTTTCTCGTTGCTAGGATTGCCCGTGTACTCATTTCTTCTGTTGATAACCCTTCATGATGAAATTCTTCAATAAGATTTGGACATAATACGTCTTCTTTAATTGGAAACTTGAAGTGAGGACAATGTTAAAATGTATAAGAGCTGAGAGCGCAGGAACTGAGTCTGAGAAACGCATTCACACGAATGAGAGGTGAGAGGGCCGTGGTCTTGTTTGAAATGGCTGATAGGAGGGCGTGACTTTTACAAATTTCATGGCAATACTCTCATCTCACGGGACTTGAAAAAGTCTTTTCCAAAAGGTCACGTCTCATCTCCGAAAAAGTCTCATTGTGTCGAAAGATTTTTTTATATACAGTAGAGTCTCGCTTATCCAACATAAACGGGCCGGCAGAACGTCGGATAAGCGAAAATGTCAGATAATGGGAGGTGTTAAGAAAAAGCCTATTAAACGTCAAACTAAGTTATCATTTTACACATTATGAACCTAATAATAATTTTTTACAACAAAACAGCAGAAAAAATTAACTGAAAAAATGAACTTAACAACAAAAAATAGACTACGCTCATGCTCGCAACTTGCAGTTCTTGTTGCCGATTGATGCGTTTTTTTGGTTTTTTTTTGCGGTGGGACATCAGATAATACGGAATGTTGGATAAGCGAAGGTCAGATAAGTGAGACTCTACTGTAATAGAGATATCTTCCATACATTTATTTCTAAAACATCTCAAGTTCAGTCCATACCTGTCAGCAGTCCAACTGTGCAAATATGGAAAATATGCACAGGAGCCTTAAAGGGCATGGGGTGGTCTTCACAATCAATGGTCAGTCAGTCATTGTCTAACCTGCTTAGTCCTCAACAGGGTCACAGGGGTCTGCTGGAGCCTATCCCGGCTAGCATAGGGTGCAAGGCAGGAACAAACCACTGACAGGGTGCCAGCCCCTCACAGGGCAGACGCACACATGGGCCAGTTTAGGACCGCCAGTACACTTAACCTGCATGTCTTTGGACTGTGGGAGGATACTGGAGCGCCCGGAGGAAACCCACACAGTCACGGGGAGACCCATGCAAACTCCACACAGGGAGGACCCGGGATGTGAACCCTGGCATCCTCACGCAAAGGCAACAGCGCTACCACTGCACCTCTGCCACCCTCCAATCAGTGGTGTTCTATTATATTACACAAATCAGTCCAGATCAGCTCTTTGTGAGTCGCACAATGGGCAACTTCTCCAGCTATCTAAATATGGAAACTGTTACACTACACTTTTTAACATCGTTGGATGATTTAAATTTAAAAAAAAGCCACTAAACGAGCTCAAATGGACGCAGGTTTAATCTGCAACACTCTCTCGCCGAGTGTGACCCAGAGTGAGTCACATAGCTTGGCAGCACATGTAGAAGAATGGGAATAAGTTCAGCGTCTATCAATTTGCACATTTCCAGGTTCCGTTCTCACTCCCAGAATGTGGAAGCAGTGGTCGTGTACCTGTAAATCCCCTTACATGGTACGCATTATGGAGTTGACACAACATCAAACCGTAAGAATTAGTCCACATTGCTGTTCTCGTCTCTTAGCCCGAGTGAGTCTCTTAACCTGTCGGCACCCCAGAAGTAGACGTGCGCATTGAAGGATTCAGAATGCAAGTATTCAGTAAAGCCAACTGCAAATAAATAAGCAATCTGAGGGGCTGCACTGGCTTGAGTGTCCCTTCTCCTCCTCCTGTCCCTTGTCCTAACCTCTCTTGTCTGGCTCCTTCCCAGCTCCAGGCCACTCTACACTCACATCACCTAAAGGCAGATTATTTTCAAGAGTGGAAAATCGGGCACAGTCTGTGACAGAAGAGCACCTGCCATTTTTTCAAACAGTTATACGAGCCCCCCCCCCCGACACACACACACACACCCCACCCCTCCCCCTTTGGAAGTGTGTCAGGTCAGCTGTCTTAGTCATCCTCACTGGAAATTGTTGGGTTGGTCTCTCTGTAAGCTCGGTCACATGCTGAAGCAGCAAATGGCATGGGAAGACAGCTGTCACGCCAAGTCCATGCAGCGACCAGCTCTCGGTCTTTAAATCCCCCCACTGGGGACTCGGACAAAACTATTTAGCACATTTTTTTTTCTTACTAGAGAATTTGATCTATTTCATTAAATGGAGGACCATAGACATGTAAGATATACAGTATATGTGTGCCTATAAACGAGAAAGTGCATGTGTGCTTATACAGGACATGTATGTACATTATATATATTTGTATATTAATTTGTGCATATACAGTATATGTATGTGTATATATGTGTACCTGTATGTCAGTGGCGTAGCTAGGGGGTGGCAAGGAGGGACATCTGTTTCTGGGCGCAGCTTCCAGGGGGCACCAAATTTCCCTTCCCCATTGCATTTTGGCAAATAGGAGGGGGCGCGAAATCTTCAGTTGTCCCCGGACGCTGAAAACCCTAGCTGCACCTCAGCTGTATGTATGGAATATGCTATATGTAAATGTGTGCATACACAGTATATGTCTGTGTGTGTGTATATATCCTCTTTAATAAAATCCCTGTGTGCATCCAGGTGTCCGTGTGTGTGTCTTCTGGTGAAGTGTGCATGCGCGGGGCGCGGTGTGATGCGCGATATTACTGTCAGAGAAAGTTAGAGGCGTTTTACGGAAATACAAACCAGTATTACTGCAAGAGGAAATTAAAGGTACAAAATACAGTGACGCATATTACAGCCACATACAAGCCAGTATTACTGTCAGAGGAGATTACAGGCATATTACCGACGCGCACGCCTGTATTACCGCCAGAGAAAATTAAAGGTATATTACGGACGTACAAGCCAGCGGACGTACAAGACAGTATTACTGTCACAGAAAATTAAAGACACACAATACACGGCGGCAGCCCACAAAGAACGGTCAGCTCAGCAAGTAAACATCAACAAAAGAAAGGCTGAAAGACAAAGAAAAATACGACCAACAAAAAGAATGTGGTCAAAGTCCCTTGCCATTTAATATCGACTGATGTTTATGCACTACTGTTCTAGCGCCCGTTATTGTAACAGGCTAAATGACTAGTATATATATATATATATATATATATATACAGTATATATGTGAGTGTGTTCAAATGTAGGACATGTATGTACAGTATATATATTTGTATATTTATTTGTACATATACAGTACAGTAATCCCTCCTCCATCGTGGGGGTTGCGTTCCAGAGCCACCCGCGAAAGGTGAAAATCCGCGAAGTACAAAACATATGTTTATATGGTTATTTTTATATTGTCATGCTTGGGTCACAGATTTGCACAGAAACATAGGAGGTTGTAGAGAGACAGGAACGTTATTCAAACACTGCAAACAAACATTTGTCTCTTTTTCAAAAGTTTAAACTGTGCTCCATGACAAGACAGAGATGACAGTTCCGTCTCAAAATTAAAAGAATGCAAACATATCTTCCTCTTCAAAGGAGTGCGCGTCAGGAGCACAGAATGTCAGAAAGACAGAGGAAAGCAAACAAATCAATAGGGCTGTTTGGCTTTTAAGTATGCGAAGCACCGCGGCACAAAGCTGTTGAAGGCGGCAGCTCACACCCCCTCTGTCAGGAGCAGAGAGAGAGAGAGAAAAACAAACAATCAAAATCAATACGTGCCCTTCGAGCTTTTAAGTATGCGAAGCACCGTGTAGCATGTCGCTTCACGAAGCAATTGCACAGAAGCGAGCAAAGTGAAGATAATCTTTCAGCATTTTTAGACGAGCGTCCGTATCGTCTAAGTGTGCGAACAGCCCCCCTGCTCAATCCCCCTACGTCAGGATCAGAGAAAGTCAGCGCAAGAGAGAGAGAAAAGTAAGTTGGGTAGCTTCTCAGCCATCTGCCAATAGCGTCCCTTGTATGAAATCAACTGGGCAAACCAACTGAGGAAGCATGTACCAGAAATTAAAAGACCCATTGTCCGCAGAAATCCGCGAACCAGCAAAAAATCTGCGATATATATTTAAATATGTTTACATATAAAATCCGCGATAGAGTGAAGCCGCGAAAGGCGAAGCGCGAGATAGCGAGGGATTACTGTATATGTATGTGTATGTTTGTATGCAGTACCTGTATGTATGGAATAAATGTGTGCATACACGGTATATATATATATATATATATATATATATATATATATACTAGCAAAATACCCGCGCTTCGCAGCGGAGAAGTAGTGTGTTAAAGAGGTTATGAAAAAAAAAGGAAACATTTTAAAAATAACGTAACATGATTGTCAATGTAATTGTGTTGTCATTGTTATGAGTGTTGCTGTGTTTTATATATATAAAATACACACACACACATATAAACATATATATACATATACATATACACATATATATACATATCTACACATATATATATATATATATATATATATATATATATATATATATATATATATATATATACATATACACATCCACATATCAACATATATATATACACATATATACACACACACACGCTTTATGGGTGATGATTGTTTTACTCTTTTTATCTTTATTTTATTTTATTGTAGAATCAACTCCTATCTGCGCACACCAGGGCGGCCGTGGGCAGATGCGTATGGTGTATTCACTCCATGTTATCGTGCATTGCGCTGTCACTGGAATTTTGATAAAAGAATTTGAACAACATATAAGAAGCGTATAAATTATTAAACAGTAAAACATTAACATTTAAGAAGTAAAGTTACATTAAGTACTACTGCAGTGCCTTCGGGTATACCTCATTTTTTGTTTGCCCATTACATGCTTAAATGTATACATTTTTTGGTGCACCTACCCGAGAACACGCAACATATAACCGAGCGTGGGAGAAGCATGGATTTTAAACACACGTTGAGTTCATCTGCTGGTCTCCCTCGTGGAATAACTGGTAATGTTTGACTAAAATCTACAGCGAGTAAAACGACATTACCTCCTATTTTTTTTTTTACGATCTCTGAGATCTTGCTTTTTTCGGTTCAAGGCTTCATAAGCTCTTTTATGTTGTATGGTGTACTTATCCCAAACCATCATCTTTGAATGTTGCAAGACTTTCGCCTTGTATGTAGATCGGGGTAATTACATTCATTGCATTCCTAGTCTGAATCACAATCTGATTGTATGGGTGGTTACCTGGCACTGTAGGGTTGCCACCCGTCCTTTAAAATACGGAATCGTGCCGCGTTTGAGAATGAAATTGCGCGTCCCGTTTTGAATCAATACTGGACGGGATTTGTCCCGTATTTTTTTTATCATTTTTTTTTTAAAGCAGCGTCTGATGCTAATCATCCCACACGCATTTTATGAAGATGCCTCCTTTCCTACTTTTGATTGGGTAATACTTGATGTCATCGTTAGTTTGATTGGTGTTTTTAACTGTCCAGTGAGGAGGGCGTGTGTTTTAAGTACAGTCTGCAAAGTGTTGGCACTGAGATGTGGCGTCAGCGCCATAGTTGAAGCCCCTAACGTTGCGGTCAGCAAGTCGGCTAACATCCGCCATGTGCCGTATTTCAGTTGCGAGAAGCAGATCATAGAATGGTTGAAACTGTTGCCCCTAACGTTGCGCCACGGCGTGTGGTTCGTTTATACCTCGTGTCTTCTCATTAAACTTTTATGTCACGAATATGTTATTGCAATCCGCAGCGGGAGCGTTTCTATAAACTTAATTTAAACTTACGTTTTTCACCGTGCTTTGTTTCCCTTATGAACATGCTTGTATGCTTAACTCGCTCCGTTCTCAATTGTTTAATTAATTTTTTGCTCTTCGCTGTTTGCTGCTCTTCCTCCATTTCCCCCTACTTCGTTCTTTTATCTCGCGAATATGTTATTGCAATCCTTAACGGGAGCGTTTCAATAAACTGATTGAAAATAGTTTTGCATTTACCTTTTTAGTAAAAGGCGAGCTTTTAAGCCTGAGAAATGACCCCGTAAATGCACACGTTTAATTGGACATGTGTTAATATGTATGGTTACACAGTATTAAAAGACAGTGAACAACGTCAGTTACCTTTGTTCCCGCATTTGATAAAAGGTGAGCTTTTAAGCCTGAGAAATCACCCCGTAAATGCACACGTTTAATTGCACATGTGTTAATATGTATGCTTACACAGTATTAAAAGACAGTCAAAAATTAACGTCATTTACCTTCGTTCCCGCGTGTGACTCGTGCTGTAAATGTCTTCCTTGTTTTTAGTTCACGTGATTACGTAGGAGGCGTGATGACGCGATACGTGACTCCGCCTCCTCCATTACAGTGTATGGACAAAAAATATGTTCCAGTTATGACCATTACGCTTTGAATTTCGAAATGAAACCTGCCTAACTTTTGTAAGTAAGCTGTAAGGAATGAGCCTGCCAAATTTCAGCCTTCCACCTACACGGGAAGTTGGAGAATTAGTGATGAGTGAGTCAGTCAGTCAGTGAGTCAGTCAGTCAGTGAGGGCTTTGCCTTTTATTATTATAGATATATATACATGTATATATGAGTGTGTAAATATATAGGTCATGTATGTACAGTATATATGTTTGTATATTAATTTGTGCATATGCAGTATAAGTGTGCATATATATATATACAGGGTATGTGTATGTGTGTGCACATGTAGTACATGTATGTATGGTATATACTGGATGTAAATACAGTATGTGTGTGTATATTAATGTGTGCAGACACAATGTATATATGCATGTGTGTAAGTGTGTACATAAACAGTAAAAGGACATAAGGTAAATACTGGATGTAAATATGTGCATGTATAAATTTGTGCATATCAGTATATGTCTGTATATATACTGTGTATATACGTGTGTGTGTGTGTGTGTGTGTGTGTGTGTAGTACATGCATGTACAGTATATACTGTATGTAAATATGTGTGTATGTATTAATTAATGGTACTGTGAGTGCCGTGCAGAGTGCAGGCAGACCCTCTGCGTTTTTTCCCAGTTGATTCTGGGGTTTGTCAGGGGTGTGTTTTTTGCTCCTATTCTGTTCAGTGCTTGCATGGACTGGGTGATGGCCAAGGTCGTGGGGTCCAGCGGCTGTGGGGCTTCTGTTGGTGAAGAGAGATTCACTGATCTTGACTTAGCTGACGATGCTGTGATCTTTGCAGAGTCAATGGAGGCTCTGATCGGGGCTCTCAAGAGACTGAGCGAGGAGTCTGAATGTGAATGTGCTTGTGAATGTCCTGGATAAAAACCAACATCCAGGCCTTTAACATCTTGGGCACAGCCATTGGCAGAGAAAGTGTCGACTTCATCAAGAGGTTTACTTACCTTACCAGTGACATTCATGTAACTGGTGACTCTTCCTATGAAGTCGTGGGGGTCATGAGGTCACTATAAAGGGGTGTGTGGCACTCCTGATTTCTTTGCAAAAGGACGAAGGTCCAAGTCTTTAGAGTCCTGGTGCTTCGTGTCTTGCTATATGGTTGCGAGAAATGGACGCTATCCAGTGACCTGAGATGAAGACTGGACTCTTTTGGTACTGTGTCTCTCTGGAAAATCCTTGGGTGCCATTGGTTTGACTTTGTGTTGCTCATGGATTCCCAAATGAGGCACATGACCTGCATTGTGAGGGAGCGTCAGTTACAGCAATACGGCCATGTGGCGCGATTCCCCGAGGGTGACCTGGCTCACAGGACCCTCATTGTTGAGGAGCCGCGTAGATGGACCAGGCCAAGAGGATGCCTACTTAATACCTGGCTGCAGCAAATAGAGGGTCATTTAATTTCCAGGGGGTGAGACTGGACTGCATGTCTGCTAGGGGGGTTGCCAACTGGGATCCTGAAGTGTTTCGTCATGTGGTGGGTGCGGCAATGCACTGTACTAGTGCTTGCCCTTCACACTGACCCGACCTGACATGTATTAATTTCTGCATTACAGTTACATGTTGCACTTAGGGGACACCTGCAAGGCCCCTGTAAGGTAAGCACTCCCACCCTGGGATGAGAGAGGGAGCTGCCACCAACTGCCTCTTCTTTTCCATGCACTACTCTGAGGGCAAAGTCCTGAAGATGCTTGCCCTGACTTTTAGCGCTATACACGTATACAGAGTTCACAGGAAGTGGTGTCTCATTATGAGACCACCTATTGAGACAGACACAGCTCACATCCTACAGCCAAAGAAAGAACACCTGAACCGCTGTGATTACCGCTTGTTTGATTTACTTGTTTTCTATTCATTTTAGAATTAAACACAGTTTACCTGGTGGCACCCCAACCCTTGTTGGAGCAGTATGTAAATGTGTGCGTAGGTCACTAAATAAGGAAAGGGTTAGAATGAAAACCTGCAGCCACTGGTGCCCTCCAGGACCAGAGTTGGGGACCCCTGGTATAAATACTATACAGTATATAAAAATGTGTGCATACACGTGTATGGCTATCAGTTTCATATTGTTTAAATCCATGTCTGTTACTCCATATCTCTCTATTATAATAAGAAAATCTCGTGATCTTCTCGGAAAGACATTTTGACGTCCCGCAAGACTAGACTTTACAACCTTTGGAAGCAAGAAGACCCGTGAGACGCCCTACTTACAAACAATTTAAAACAAGATCATGGACATCTAACCTCTCAGTTGTTGGAAGGCTTTTGGCAGACACACTTCATGTGCTCTCAGCTCTTAAAAATTGTATAAGTTCTAAATAGCACGTCAACGACTAAGCAAAGAGGAAAGAGCAGCTATGTGCAAATTCTGAAAATAAGGAAAGTAATAATCAGCCCGGACCAAGTGGTATTGAAAACCTCGTCGGTCCAATCGGGGTCAGAAATAAAAGACTTCATAAAGATGTTCAAAAACGTTGGCGTGATACACATGCAGAGCAGGTTAGAGATTATGAAAGTAGTGGAATTTGAAAGTAAAGATCGCATTAGCACAAACAAACGGAAATAATTACTTGGTGAAATAACAGAACAGCAAAAAGAGATTGAATATATGGACATAGGAAGTAGTAAGATATTGTTCGGATTTAAAATTTAAGTTGGAGATTTGTAGATCGGCTAATTCGTGTTGCCATAAGGGAAAAGTAGTGTTGCCTCCCAATGAAGAGGCGTATCCGTGAGAATTAAAAGATTTGTTGTTTGGTGAAAGTGAAATCCACAAACACTACAGGCAAAAAATGAGAGTCTACAATAATCGTTTCACTGTTCGCCTCATTCAATGCGCAAAACGAAGATTTACACAATAATGGACCATACGCTATGAGAATCTGTGGTCCTGCAACAATTAAAGCTACGACAAGTTTAATTTCAAAGAAACTACAATTCGGTCAGGTGTATATTTATGATCGCAGAGAAGCGATGCAACATAGAATCGAAAGAGTATGTAACAATTCCCATGAAATTAACAATCTCTTGTAACAAAGGCGCTACATAGGCACCCGACCCAACACAGATGGACACAGAGGCACGTATAAACAAACACAAATTTTATTTTTCTTCACCCGTGGGCGCACGTCTTCCCCGTGACCCACAGGCAATACACAGTCCACAAGCACAATTACCACAACACCAACAGTTTCTCCCTTTTACCACCACTCCTCCTCAAGCTTCGTCTCCTTCCTCCCAACTCTGGCTCCTCGAGTGGTGGTGGCTGGCCCTTTTATATCCCACCCGGAAGCGTTCCAGGTGCTTGACCACCTGGTCCTAATTGCACTTCTGGGTGGGGCTGAAGATACGTCCAGCTGGGCTGCTGACTCCATGTGGCTCCCCCTAGCGGCCATCCGAGCCCCCAACCAGGCTGTGGAGGACTCCATCTCCCATGGAGCCATGCGACAGGCTGGGGAATCACCGTCCGCCAGGGAGGCTGCCACCAAGCGTCCCGGGGGAGGTATTGAGCTGCCCATGGTTGCTCCCCCGGAACAGATGCAGAAGGGGCATCCCTGCTGGGCATGGGACCCGGCTGTCCACCACACTCTTTAAATTGTATATCCAGTTAACCAAACCCGGGGATGGGCGAGCGAAGTGAGCAGGGGGCAGAGCCCCCTAGTACTGTATAAGTTAAATGTTCAGGTACTGTATACTACATTTTCAAATATACTGAATGACGAAAAGCTTTTTACAAAAAAAAGATATTTTTCCTTAAGGGTCAGAGTAAATGAAAAGGAAATGGATGTGCTTTTGTTTAAAGAGACTGAACTATTTTCAAAGAGGTCATACTCACTCATCACTCCAACGTCTAAGAATAAATCCTCATGAATGTATTGACTGGCAAAATAAAAGTACAACGCTGACTCGGAAAGAGCTGCGACAAAATGGAAAATGCAAATCAAAAGAGAAAGCAGAACTTCGTAAATGACAGCAAATGATCTTTGACCTGAAAACAACACAACAGCCCGTTCTTTGATGGTACAATTATTTCATTTTATTGTTTTGTTCAGAAATATCCTCTGTCACACACACACACACACACAGACACACAGACACACACACTCGTGAGTAGGGGGCATCCAAAGGGCCAGATTGAGCGAGAAAGAATGAAAGATAGGGGAATGGAACAGAGTATTAACGCCTTTTTCCCTTCCTCAACAGAAAAACAGAAGATTAAAGAATATACCTTACGTAAAGCCCACGTGGTGAAGTCCGTTCCGGCTCCCTCTGATGAATGCACTTCCAAGTCCCTTTCCAAAGATGTCACTTCCGGCTCCAGATTATGATGTCATTTCCGTCTCACCATCAACATCACTTACATCTAGATTTATTTCCGTTTCCTGTTTGTTAATCGCTTCCCACCATGTATACATAAAAGAACCGCGAAGCATTGTTTTGATTGATTGTCAAATGTCTGTTTCACTCATCTTTGACCACAATATCAGTCTTTTACGACTCCTCGGATCTGTCAACATTATACGGGGAATTCCCCCAACACTTGATCTATTTTGTTGTGCTTTATTTCTTCACACCTCATATTTCAAACTAAGTCTGCACAGTAAAGACCTGACCACTTTGTGACGTTGCCTTTCCTCCTCAAAGCACTTTATAAGCGTTTCGGTCCTGAAGACCCCCATGTATTGTGTCTTTCAGGTGTCATTTCATCCCGGTCTTCTTGTCAATGAGTCCTAAGGTCAGCAGCACTATGGGGTCTTCATTGTTCCATTTTGTGTTTCTAAGTGTGCCACACCTACCCAAATGGGGACTACTCAAGACTGCGGGCAGGCCAGTCGAGCACACACGCTCTCTGCCTGGGCACAGATGGTGGCTTTGCATTGCCTTGCTGAATTATGCAATGGCGTCCATGGAAAAGATGTCATCTTAAGGGCAGCACACGTTGCTCCAAAATCTTTTTGTACTTTTCTGGCCTCATTGGTGCCTACACAAGAGTGCAAGTTGCCCCTGCCCAGGGCGCTGACACAGTCCCATATCATCACAGACGCTGGCATGTAGTAACAGTCTGGATGGTCCTTCTCTTCGCGCCTGAGGACATGATGCACATTCCCTCCAAGAAAGACGTGACATATTGATTTGTCCGACCACAATCCACGTTTCCACTGTGTGACGGACCATCCATGATTCCTCTGAGCCCAGAGAAGTTGACGGCACTTCTGGACACTGCTAACTTTTTTGCACAGTACAGTTGAAACCAGCAATTGTGGATGTGTCAATTACGTCTTGTGTTACTTGGTTAAAGTTTACCAAACTCTTTCTGAGTCCATGTGGTTATCTCACTTCTGATGACTGACTGTTCTTCATGAAGGATGTGAGGGATTGGAGATCACGGGTAGTTCAGCTTAGGCATGCACCCCTGCTCTTTGCGCACTGAAATTTCTCCAGATTCTTTCAACCTTTTAATTGTATTATGTGCCGTTGAAGATGAGATGCCCTAATCCCTTCCGAATCTTTGAGAAACTTTAGAATGAATGATTTCCTTGTGCTTTAATAGGAAATTTGGCCATCCTCGGCCCACCTTTGCTTTCCCGGATGCAACTTTTCTACCAACGTGCAGTTGAAATGACCCACTGAACATCATCTGTTTTAACTCACGTTATTATTTTCTCTTTAATAGCCCTAAATCGCTCCATCCCAAGTTTTTTTTTTTTTGGAGTGTCAAAAATGGATATATATTTACGAAAAAATGACGACTAAACATTGAATATCATCTCTTTATACTGTTTGTGATGCATTTCAAGTCCAAGTGACTGTCTGTTTTTATTTATATTTTCTATGCTTGTCCCGACATATTCTGAGTTATGGGAAATAATGGCAGGTTTTGCATATCACAGCAGGAATTGGATGAAGTGAAAGCCGGCAGCCGCAGTGGCCTATTAGGATCAGGCTTGAGGAATCCTGCGTCCATCCATTCCTTTTATAACTTGCTTATGTAGTCGAGGCCCACTGGGAGACATTACAGCAGACAGGGAATGACCGTGGACGGGACACATTAGTCCATCACAGGGCACAATCGCGTGCACATCTACTCTGACACCATTTTGGAATCCTCAAACAATCAGATATGTTTGTCTTTGGGCAGGAGGAGGAGGAGGTCGGGAGCAGGTGCTGATTACAACATATTGCCACACCCACCACATGATGAATTGGGACCCGAGTGCAGCAAGTGGGAGGAAAATGAAAGACTGAAACACCCACTTGAAGATGAGAAAATAAAATGGGCAGGAATCCTCAAATCTGGCCAGTAGAACCTTGAGGTTAATCACCATTCATGTACAGTATACTATGTATACTAAATACTGTTATTTTTTGTAATTAGATGTATGAGTAGCACTTGATTGACAATTGCAGAATTAACGGTTACGCTGTATCCATACACTGTATTTATATATTTATGATTTGTAAGTTGCTTTGGATCTTGGAAGGCTGTTAATTCCTTTGCCTCAGGTAGAAGTCTGTAGCACTTCTGCTTAAATGGACTACAAATCCCAGCAGCCCCGGGGTACTACACCTTTGGGGCAACCGAGGGGGTTACTGGGAGACACAAGGCATGGTGCAGAATTTAAAAGTCAGCAAGATTGTGATCATCTGGCACCTTTTTGTTACAAAATTTCACCCCATAGCTGAGTTACAAATACTGTTACCTTTTGGATTACAGATTCTCTGGACTGATACCCTTGGCCTGTGTGATTTCATCTTGGTTAGAAAACATCTGTATCTGGGGCACACTCCTGCATTCATCTTCATTTACATCAGCATCACGGTAAGACAAAACTTTTCATAACACGCAGGCAGCTGTTCACATGCGACCTCTTTCATTATTCACCACATTCTGTTTTTGGCCTCTTGTCATGAGTGTTTACTGTTGATCATTTTGTACTTTATGTATTGTTAGGTATCATTTCTTCTGTGTTACATAACAAATTATCAACATTGGGGTTATTTGGGTGAGACACTGCTTTCACATTATTTGTTTAAGTGCATTTGCTTCATTATTTATTATTATTAATTCAATATAATCTTTATCATTTTGGTTAAACTGTTGGTTGCATGTCTCATTTAAAGAAAAGCGAGAATCTGAGCACCTCGCAACTGTGCTGCGCCCTCTGTTGAAATGACAAATTCAATGTATTTTATTGCTACAAATATTTGTGATGCGCCATCTTTTGGAATGACAGAGATATAGCAACTGGACAGACACACAGACAGACACACAGTCACTTATCCTGTTATTAAGGTGGGTTATTATTATTACTGTTTAGCAGATGCCTTTAACATGCCCTAAGGACCACAGTGCAAATCTGTGAACTGAGAAACTTCACGGTGTGAGTCCACAGCAATGCACACATAAACAGCTTGTCGACCCAACAAAGGAATTTTTGCCTACTCTTCAAATGAGAAAATCAGGAGTGGTCTCCCCTCGACTTTCTCATATACTCAGATATGAGGATGGATATTTGGGGAGTAAACCGCAAGACAAGGATTATCCATCCATCCATCCATTAACCAACCCGTTATATCCTAACTACAGGGTCACGGGGGTCTGCTGGAGCCAATCCCAGCCAACACAGGGCGCAAGGCAGGAACAAATCCCGGGCAGGGTGCCAGCGCACCACAGAAGGATTATACAGGTATTTATATATATACATTAAAGAACCATCAACAACAACTAAAATCAAATTAATAATATATTGAACAATCATTATAAAAGTAAAGTTGAATAAATCGGACTCTGCAGCTGCACGAATAAAAGGTAAAGTACCACTTCCGGTATGTGAATATAGCCCAAGAGTTGAAAGAAATCTACGGTTTGTACCTAAAATATGCAAAGTTTGGTTGACGTAACTGAAAGCGTACTCAAGTTATCGTATTTACACAGACACAGACATCTCTATACAGTGCATCCGGAAAGTATTCCCAGCGCATCACTTTTTCCACATTTTGTTATGTTACAGCCTTATTCCAAAATGGATTCAATTCATTTTTTTCCTCAGAATTCTACACACAACACCCCATAATGACAACGTGAAAAAAGTTTATTTGAGATTTTTGCAAATTTATTAAAAATTTAAAAATTGAGAAAGCACATGTACATAAGTATTCACAGCCTTTGCCGTGAAGCTCCAAATTGAGCTCAGATGTATCCTGTTTCCCCTGATCATCCTTGAGATGTTTCTGCAGCTTCATTGGAGTCCACCTGTGGTAAATTCAGTTGACCGGACATGACTTGGAAAGGTACACACCTGTCTATATAAGGTCCCACAGTTGACAGTTCATGTCAGAGCACAAACCAAACATGAAGTCAAAGGAATTGTCTGTAGACCTCCGAGACAGGATTGTCTTGAGGCACAAATCTGGGGAAGGTTACAGAAAAATTTCTGCTACTTTGAAGGTCCCAATGAGCACAGTGGCCTCCATCATCCGTAAGTGGAAGAAGTTCGAAACCACCAGGACTCTTCCTAGAGCTGGCCGGCCAATAACAGGGAGCTGACCAAGAACCCGATGGTCACTCTGTCAGAGCTCCAGAGGTCCTCTGTGGAGAGAGGAGAACCTTCCAGAAGGACAACCATCTCTGCAGCAATCCACCAATCAGGCCTGTATGGTAGAGTGGCCAAACTGAAGCCACTCCTTAGTAAAAGGCACATGGCAGCCCGCCTGGAGTTTGGCAAAAGGCACCTGAAGGACTCTCAGACCATGAGAAAGAAAATTCTCTGATCTGATGAGACAAAGATTGAACTCTTTGGTGTGAATGCCAGGTGTCATGATTGGAGGAAACCTGGCACCACTCATCACCAGGCCAATACCATCCCTACAGTGAAGCATGGTGGTGGCAGCATCATGCTGTGGAGATGTTTTTCAGCGGCAGGGACTGGGAGACTAGTCAGGATAAAGGGAAAGATGACTGCAGCAATGTACAGAGACATCCTGGATGAAAACCTGCTCCAGAGCGGTCTTGACCTCAGACTGGGGCGACAGTTCATCTTTCAGCAGGACAACGACCCTAAGCACACAGCCAAGATATCAAAGGAGTGGCTTCAGGACAACTCTGTGAATGTCCTTGAGTGGCCCAGCCAGAGCCCAGACTTGAATCCGATTGAACATCTCTGGAGAGATCTTAAAATGGCTGTGCACCGATGCTTCCCATCCAACCTGATGGAGCTTGAGAGGTGCTGCAAAGAGGAATGGGCGAAACTGGCCAAGGATAGGTGTGCCAAGCTTGTGGCATCATATTCAAAAAGACTTGCGAGGCTGTAATTGCTGCCAAAGGTGCATCGACAAAGTATTGAGCAAAGGCTGTGAATACTTATGGACATGGGATTTCTCCGTTTTTTTATTTTTAATAAATTTGCAAAAACTTCAAGTAAACTTTTTTCACGTTGTCATTATGGGGTGTTGTGTGTAGAATTCTGAGGAAAAAAATGAATTTAATCCATTTTGGAATAAGGCTGTAACATAACAAAAGGTGGAAAAAGTGATGCGCTGGGAATACTTTCCGGATGCACTGTGTATATATAAAATTGAACGTCTGTCTGTCTGTCCGCTTTTCACGAGAGAACTACTTAATGGATTTAGATCTTTTTTTTTCTAGAATTTGTTTGAACATTCCGGTTGATTTTGCGACTTCTCATGCTAAGTATCATAGTTTGCTTGCAGGAGCGATATATTCACGCTAATCCAAGATAGAGGCTGCAAGCCAAGGGGAGGGGGAAGAGTGATGTCAGGAGTGGGGATCATTGGGCAGGGGGAGGGGGGGTGTTGTCCTCAGTCACACGCCAGCCTCCGTTTCAGTCGCTGTACCTCTCGCCACATGTTGGAGTGTACCTCTCCTCCACTTAGCAAGCGGTATCTGTTTGTTTATTGATTTTTAAAGTTTGTCCTGTTCAAGTGGCGGGCGGAGTTGTGGTGGATGGCTAGTATTGGTATTAGTATTATGGTATTTTTAGACTCTGAGGACATCGAGATTCATCAAAATCTCGACAATGAATCTTTGGACGATTGCACTACTTTCCCTGTACTTCGTATACGAGAAACTAAAAACAATGAACAAGGAAGTGAAGGATTTCAATATCTGAGACAGATGTTTTCACAAATATCTGATGCCAAGATCAAGGAAGGCATTTGTGTTGCTCCACAAATCAGACACATCATCAATGACAAGCAGTTTGACAATCTGCTCATGGGGCAATTGCGTGGAAGGCATTCAAGGATGTCACTGAGAATTTTCTTGGCAACTATGGGACACCAGACTACGTCCAACTGGTTGACAACACACTTCAAGCATACAAAGCCTTGAAGTGCACCATGTCGTTAAAGATCTATTTTCTGTATTCACGCTTGGACTTCTTCTCTTTTAATTTGGTATAATCGGTGACAAACAGGCTGAAAGATTTCACCATGACATTTCAATGATGGCAAAGCCACATCAGTGCTGCTGCCACACAGCTTTACAGACAGTCCTGGGTTTAAAACCTGTCTGTGAAGATGTTGTACATTTTCCCCTTGCCTTTGTGTCAATTTTCCCTTCACATCCCAAAGATGTTCATATTAGGTTACTTGAAGACCCTGAACTGGGCCCGTGTGAGGGAGGGCACCCAAGACAGAGATGGTTCCTGCCTTGCACCCAGTTCCGCTGAGTTAGGCACCAGCCTCCCGCAACACTGAATTGATTGAGAGAGTTGAAAATATGGAGGCGTGGAAAATATAATTCTGTATGCACCACTTGTCTTTATATATAACTAGGGGGCTTCTCCCCCTGCTCGCTTCACTTGCCAACCCCCCGGCCTGCGCTATGCACCAGCCATTTTGCGTCTCTACCACTCGCATATGTGGATTTCACTTTCACCATACAACAAATCTTTTAATTCTCGCGGATAGGCCTCTTCATTGGGAAGAAATGTTACTTTTCCCAGATGGCAACACAAATTAGATGATCTACAAGTCTCTGTGACTTTAAGTTTAAAGCCATTTCCAAATCTCTTTGCATAAAGTCTTGTCTTGCGTGGCTTAACATTTTCTCTCTTGGGATTTCTCTTTCAACAAACAACAAATGTTTTAATTCTCAAGGATACGCCTCCTCATTGGGAAGAAACACTACTGTACCCTGATGGCAAAACCAATTAGACCAGGGGTGCCCAACTCCAGTCCTGGAGGGCCGCAGTGGCTGCAGGTTTTCATTCTAACCCTTTTCTTAATTAGTGACCTGTTTTTGCTGCTAATTAACTTCTTTTGAATTAATTGTAATTGACTTGATTTTTAAGAAAAGTTCCCTGAATTTTTTCATTTCTTTCCTTAAATGGCACCCAAACAGAAATGAAATGTGAAGTGAGTGAGAACAACAGAAGAGCAACTAAGTCAGGGCCTCAAACTCCAACAATTGCTTAATGAGGTGCCAAGTCTGTTTGTTAATTAAACCAGTTCTTTAATTCCATGGCTTGTTGTGGCTCTCATTGTGCAATAACAGACATTTCTGAAATTGTGGATTTTTCTCTTTTCTAAGAGCAGATCAGCATTCCTGAGACCTCCACCTTCCTTTATTTCCAGATAGTGTATGATGGTCACAGTTTGCTGGTCCTGTTTTGGCTCATTTTATACCTCATTATTGTTTGGCTGCTAATTAAGGAAAAAGAAACAATTGAGGGGTCTGAGTCTTCAAGAGCAAGTCAAATAAAATGAATTCAAAAGAATTAGCAGCAAAAACAGGTCACTAAATAAGAACAGGGTTAGAACGATAACCTGCAGTCACTGCGGCCCTCCAGGACTGGAGTTGGGCACCCCTGAATTAGACGATCTACAAGTCTCCGACTTAAAGTTTAAATCCAAACAATATATTCGATCTCTTTTCGCTGTTCCATTATTTCACAGAGTAATAATTTCCATTCTGCGGTGGGTTGGCACCCTGCCCGGGATTGGTTCCTGCCTTGTGCCCTGTGTTGGCTGGGATTGGCTGCAGCAGACCCCCGTGACCCTGTGTTCGGATTCAGCGGGTTGGAAAATGGATGGATGGATGGATAATTTCCATTTGTTTGCGCTAATGCAATCTTTGCTATCAGTTTTTTGAGACTTTCGAATTTTAGTACTTTCATAATCTCTAACCTGCTCTTCACGTGTATCACGCCAACGTTTTTGAACCTCTTTACGACGTTCTACTTTGTCATCTACTCTTTGTCTTTTATTTCCGACCCCGCTTGTAGCAGAGAGTGCAGGGACTGTGTCTGACAATAGCATTCACACGAGTGAGAAGTGATTGGACCATGAGCGTGGATGTAAATGTTTGAGAGGAGGGCGAGACTTGTCAAAATCTCTTTGTAAAAAGTCTCGTCTCGTGGGACCTGAAATTATCCATGAGAAAGTCTCGTCTCAGGATTTCCTTTTATAATAGAGAGATACGCTACCGTGGCTGTCCGTTTATTTGTCCAGGATTTTAAATCACCTGTAGCTTGCAAACCGTTTGACCAATTGACCTGAAATTTGGTACACATATACTACGTGACGACTCAATAGATAGATAGATAGATAGATAGATAGATAGATAGATAGATAGATAGATAGATAGATAGATAGATAGATAGATAGATAGATAGATAGATAGATAGATAGATAGATAGATACTTTATTAATCCCAAGGGGAAATTCACATACTATCTACTATCTAGTCTACTATCCGCTTTCGGGGTGATGATTGACCTCCAAGGTTATTCCTCTTTTTATTTTTATTTTATCGTGGAATCAACTCTCGGCAGCGGCCAGCAGGGTGGCCGTGCGGCACATTCGTACAGGCGCCGTTCTCATCCCTACCACCTTCGCCGTCACTTCCCCTACCTCTTCATATCTTAAATCATTCTTGAGGCAGATTGAAGTGTCAGTTTAAGTGAAAAATTAAAGAAAACGTACTAAGTAATTGCAACAAATCAGTTTTAACAGGAAAAGATGCTGACGAAAGAAGAGAAGATGCGGGCCACCAGGGCAGAGAAAAGAAGAGCTGCTCAGGAAGCAGCAAGCGCATCAACCTCTGAGCAAATGAATGCTAAACGTACAGAGAAAGAGGAGGAAAACTAGGAATGCTCATGTCAAGTGTACTCATGCAAATTATTGTGTAGTGCGCCGTTACTGGTTTTAAATAATGAAAGTCAAAAATTAAGAATTGGGTAGCAGAGAGGTTAGTGCAGATACCTCATGGCTCCAGGCTTGTTGGTTCAAAAGCTGTGCTTCATCATTGTCTGCGCAGAGTGAGCACATTCCTCTCCTGCATGGGTGGTGAGATTAACCAGCAATTCTAAACTGGCCCTTGCAATGCACTGGCATTGCATCCAAGGCCGGTTCCTCCTATTTTGCCCGATGTGTCCAACAGATCCTTCATCTCTCACCAACTAGTATTCAATTAAATAATCTGAGAATGTTATGTTGTGTTTAAAAATGTGGAAGTCTTTTTCCATTATTAGGTCATTTAATTCAATGACACTTTCAAATAGCTTCAAACCAGAAGATGAGGATGCCACTCTAGGCTGGAGTTTGACTCTTAACTGTACCTTCTCACTCTAACACTACTATACCATGGACATGCCTTAATGTTTACATGTCCCGCAGAACTGTGAAAATACCAGAAGTTGAATTTCCAGAAGTTCAAGGGAGAATCGTTAATGTGGATTATTTATCTTTAGACCTCAGGCTTCACTTTCAGACTGTGCCGTGATGGTCCAACTATACACAACAGCTGCCTGCTGTAAAGGAAATGCAGGTTCACACCGTAGTAATCGATCTCCCGTGGAAGCCACCAGAAATTAGTTTGAGCTAAAGGAATTGTGCTGCAGGTACTCTGGTGATTCCAAGTCATGGCTCAGAGGTGTCATCACTGGCCCGCCATCAATAAACATGACAGCAAAGAAGAGCCCCGTGCTGGGCCGAAAAGGCTACAACAGACAGACGGCAGGAAAACATAATCGGGGCCTCTGCTGGCTTAAAATGCAGGGGAGCAAGGAGGTCTACATGGTGGAAAAGAGATGCCACACGTTAATGTGCCAGTTACTGAATATTTAAAACAGGCCGACACGAAGCAATAGAGTTGCAAACTGCAGCCGGCATGCAGCACATTAATAACTAATGGACACCTCTGAGTGACTAATAGGCTTTTCCTTATAATGAAAGTGTCATGGCAAATCAGCAGCAGTTCAAGGTTATTATTATTTATAAATATTTCATAACTTAACTGCATTAGAACATGGAATACACAACAGCTTTTTTGACCTGTTAAATATCATTGAGCTAAACTGATTTGTAATTGGAACCCATTTTGCTTTACGTTATTAGAAAGCCATCACAGCAGGGCTAACTTTGATTATCACTGACATGTACACAAAGTGCTGTGGTGGGTTGGCACCCTGCCCGGGATTGGTTCCCTGCCTTGTGCCCTGTGTTGGCTGGGATTGGCTCCAGCAGACCCCCGTGACCCTGTGTTCGGATTAAGCGGGTTGGAAAATGGATGGATGGATGTACACAAAGTGGCCACGTTATTATGTTCACCTGCCCGTTAACAGCTGCACCTCCAAACAGCCAATCATCACCCGCATTTTAAAACTTCTATAAGTGGGTGCAAAAGTCACTGCTGGTGCATACCCACTTTACTCACGTCCATAACAAACCGGGCATTCCCACCAGGGGCCATAGCTCTTCATCATCTTGTTTAAGTGTGTGTGTATATATATTGTGATCAGTGGACAGACCATGAGAGAGCACACAAGAATAGTTGGGGCACAGACCGTGCTGCTCATCAGTGTTTGATTAATATTTGTGTGTGTGTGTGTGTGTTGTGATGCCAACCCAGACACAGACAGTCAGGAGACAGATTTTGCCACACTATACACATTTATTTACAGTTTAAAGTGCCCAAAATACCAGTCAACACAACACCATTCAGTCCCTTCTTGCTGCCAGTCCTTCTCCCTCCACTCCTCCTCAGGCTTTGTGCTCTTCCTCCCAACTCCGGCTCTAGAATGGTGGGGACTGGACCCCTTTTTATAGGACACCTGGAAGGACTCCAGGTGCCCAACCAGCTTCTTCCAGCCACACTTCCGAGTGTGGCGGAAGTGTGGCCAAATAAGGCAATAGAAAGGTCCATGCGCCCCCTGATGGTGGCCACGAGTTCCAACAGGGTTTACCTCCCATGCTCATGACCCGCTATCGGCCCGGGGGAGAAAGTGACCTGAAAATATTCGCTCCCCCAGTCCTTCCACACTCTGGGCGTCCTCTAGGGTTCCAGCCGCCTATCACAATGTGTAGATATATATATAAATATATATTGTGAAAAGGTGCTATATAGGCGCCCGACACAGACTGGACACGGAGGCACACGTAAAATAAATAAACTATTTTTCTTCGCCTGTGGGTGCACGTCTTCCCTGTGTCCCACAGGCAGTACACAGTCCCAAGCACAAACACACAAAGTAAAACACAAAGCAAAGCACACTCTTCTTCTCCCTCCACCACTCCTCCCAGGCAACCTCATCCTTCTCCTCCCGACTCTGGTTCCTGAGTGGTGGTCGCTGGCTCCTTTTATCAGGCACCCGGAAGTGCTCCAGGTGCTTGATTGCCGACATCCGGCTGCACTTCCGGGTGTGGCGAAACAACTGTCCAGAAGGGCTCAGCAGCTCCTGCTGCAGCACCCCCTGGTGGCGCCTGCAGAACCCAACAGGGCTGCACCAAACTCCAACCGCCATGAAGCCCTGCGGGAGTCTGAGGCACCGCTGCAATTCCAGGGAGGCTGCCATCTAGCATCCAGGGGGAGGTACTGGGTCTGCCATCCTTGTTCTCACAGAATATATGCTGCAGGGGTGTCGCAGCTGGGCATGGGCCCTGGCCACCTGCCACTATATATATATATATATATATATATATATATATATATATATACAGTAATCCCTCACTTATCGCGGGAGACCGCGATAACTGAATTTCCGCGAAGTAGGGACACTATATTTATTTAATTATTTAACGTGTATTTGGACGTTTTTAAACCCTCCCTGTATTGTTTACAACCCACCATTTACTCTATTAAAAACAGGGACAACTGCTAAGCAATATGAAATCGGTAGATAAGTTTACACTTACTGTATAGCGAAGTACACGTAGCAGCTTGTAGGCGGTCATGACGTCGTCGACCTTGTTGCAAAGATTCCTAAAGCAGATTCCATCCAGACTTGTCCTGCCTTATCACGTCCACTTGCAACTCGTTTTGCACCCTGGTTAAAGGACACTGCAGCCGTAGATCTTATATGCTTTTCCTCCTTTTTAAATAAAAAGAATCGATGTCCTGCAGCGGTGTAGCTGTTCCCTTCCTTCAACATATCCAAAACTTTTACCTTTTCTGCAATCATTTGCATCTTCTGTTGGTGCTTGGACACGGCCCCTGAAGCATTAGCACGTTAATGATGAATGAGTGAGATGAGACTTCCTGGTTAATGCAACACTCCGTCGTTGAGCCAATCAGCAGCACACAGGAACTTAACTGCGTGCTCTGATTGGGTAGCTTCTCAGCCATCCGCCAATAGCATCTCTTGTATGAAATCAACTGGGCAAACCAACTGAGGAAGCAAGTAAAAAGACCCATTGTCCGCAGAAACCCGCAAAGCAACGAAAAATCCGCGTTATGTATTTAGATATGCTTACATATAAAATCCGCGAAGTCGTGAATCCGCGAAAAGTGAACCGCGAAGTAGCGAGGGATTACTGTATATATATATATATATATATATATATATATATATATATATATATATATATATATACACACACACACAGATATCTCTCTATTACATGAAAAAAATCCTTCGATGCAACGAGACTTTTTGGAAAAGAGATTTTTTCAACGAGACTTTTGCCTTGACATTTTTTCAAGTTACGCCCTCCTCTCAAACATTTTCAAACAAGACCTCACCTCTCATTCGTGTGAATGCTTTTGTCAGACTCAGTTCCTGCGCTCTCAGCTCTTATACATTTTAACATTTTCCTCACTTTAAGTTCCCAATTAAAGAAGACTTATTATGTCCAAATCTTATTGAAGAATTTTATCCCGAAGGGTTATCAACAGAAAAAATGAGTACACAGGCAATCCTAGCACAGCGGAACGATGAAGTCAAATGAATTAACGTAACGCGAAAGTTGTCAATCGGTTAGACTGCAAATTGATTAAATGTGTATCAATAGACTCTTCTGAAACAGTTGGTGGTGATGGTGCAGAAGATGAATACATCAACTTACAATATCACAAAGAATATCTACAACCGTTAACACCATCTGGTCTTACGCCGGCCGAATTACTGTTGAAAGAAGGATGTAACCAAGAAAGGTAATGTAGTACATCTTCTGCTGATAACATTACAGAACAAAGGAGATCTTGATATGCCATTTGTATTAAAACGTTAACAGTTTCCGGTTGGAATAGTTTTTGCAAAGACAATTAACAAATCTCAGAGCCAAACTTTTGAAAAAGTCATTTTATTTAATAGAGAGAAAGAAACGAAATTCAATCACGGGCAGTTATACGTTGCGTTAATGTATATGTAACAAATCCCATGAAAATAAAAATCTGTTTAAATTGTACATCCCCATTCCCCATACGTGAGCAGCAGAACCACAAAGAGGCTAGCGTGTAGCACAGGCCAGGGGGTTGGCGAGTGAAGCGAGCAGGGTCGTGAAGCCCCCTAGTATATACGGTACTGTGCAAAAGTTTTAGGCAGGTGTGAAAAAATGCTGTAAACAAAGAATGCTTTCCAAAATGGAAGTGTTAATCATTTATTTTCATCAATCAACAAAATGCAGTGAATGAACAAAAGAGAAATCAAATCAATATTTGGTGTGACCACCCTTTGCCTTCACAACAGCATCAATTCTTCTAGGTACACTTGCACACAGTTTTTGAAGGAACTCGGCTGGTAGGTTGTTCCAAACATCTTGGAGAATTAACCACAGATCTTCTGTGGATGTCGGCTTCCTCACATCCTTCTGTCTCTTCATGTAATCCCAGACACACTCGATGATGTTGAGATCAGGGCTCAGTGGGGGCCATACCAATACTTCCAGGACTTCTTGTCCTTCTTTAGGCTGAAGATAGTTCTTAATGACTTTGGCTGTATGTTTCAGGTCGTTGTCCTGCTGCAGAATAAATTTGAGGCCAATCATACGCCTCCCTGATGGTATTGCATGATGGATAAGTATCTGCCTGTATTTCTCAGCATTGAGAACACCATTAATCCTGACCAAATCTCCAACTCCATTTGCAGAAATGCAGCCCCAAACGTTCAAGGAACCTCCACCATGCCTCACTGTTGCCTGCAGACACTCATTATTGTACCGCTCTCCAGCCGTTCAATGAACAAACTGCCTTCTGCTACAGCCAAATATTTCAAATTTTGACTCCTCAGTCCAGAGCACCTGCTGCCATTTTTCTGCACCCCAGTTCCTATGTTGTCGTGCATACTTGAGTCGCTTGGCCTTGTTTCCACATCGGAAGTATGGCTTTTTGGCTGCAACTCTTCCATGAAGACCACTTCTGGCCAGACTTCTCCGGACAGTAGATGGGTGTACCTGGGTTCCACTGGTTTCTGCCAGTTCTGAGCTGATGGCACTGCTGGACATCTTCCGATTTTGAAGGGTAATAAGCTTGATGTGTCTTTCATCTGCTGCACTAAGTTTCCTTGGCTGAGCACTGCGTCTACGATCCTCAACGTTGCCCGTTTCTTTGTGCTTCTTCAAAAGAGCTTGAACAGCACATCTTGAAACCCCAGTCTGCTTTGAAATCTTTGTCTGGGAGAGACCTTGCTGATGCAGTAGAACTACCTTGTGTCTTGTTGCTGTGCTCAATCTTGCCATGACATGAAACTGTCTTCCACAACCTCACCTTGGTAGCAGAGTTTGGCTGTTCCTCACCCAGTGTTAAGCCTCCTACACAGCTGTTTCTGTTTCAGTTCATGACTGTGTTTCAACCTACGTGTGACATTGATGATCATTAGCACCTGTTTGGTAGAATTGGTTGATCAGACACCTGACTAGAATCCTACAAAATCCCTGACTTTGTGCAAGTGAACCTATAAGAATTGATGCTGGTTTGAAGGCAAAAGGTAGGAACACCAAATATTGATTTGATTTAGATTTTTCTTTTGTTCGCTCACTTTGCATTTTGTAAATTGATAACAATAAACAATCATTATTTATATTTCTGAAAGCATTCTTTGTTTACAGCATTTTTTCACACCTGCCTAAAACTTTTGCACAGTACTGTATATACTGTATACAGTATATTCACAGCAGAGCCCTGATTATCTGCACCCCGCTTAACTGAGTTTCCGCGTTATCCGAGGCAAACATGAAAGTGTAATACACTGTTTTACTTATAATTCATAAAAACTTTGTTGTGAATACTGTACTGAGCGAGTAAATCTATACTTTCAATAGCATTGACCCTGTACACATGCTCTACAATTCTATTCACTTAGGATTTTTGTGTTCATACCATGCAGAGGACTGCACAGAAAATCCACAAGATTTCTCATCTAGACAGTCTACATGCCACAGAAACAGCACTTTTGTAAATTGAACAGCAGGAGGACACTACACCTGCCGACATTTTGATGCTGAGTTGACTGCAGAACATTATAGCAAAGAAGCAAAAAACATTAAATTCACTAAGGTGTGAAAATAGGCTTAAAAGTACCAAATAAATTGTCAAAATCTTTCATATCTGTAATTTTTAATCCAAAATGGCCACGGCCATCTATTTTATCCGAGTTTTCAATTATCCAAGGCAGCATCGGTCCACATTACCTCAGACAATTGGGTATTCTATATTTATATTATGACCAGTAGAGGGCGCTGCAGCACCCCAAACACAACCATAGTGACACAAGTACCGGGTTCAAATAAGAAGTGTTATTATAATAAATTACCTTAACAAAATGCTGTTCATAATAATAACTTCAACACAAGCACAACTCTCTTCATGCTTTTTCCTCCATTTCTCCCAGGTGAGCTTTGTCCTTTTCCACCTGACTTCACCTTGCCTGGATGAAATGTAGCAGCTTCCTTTATACCGGACCTGGGAGTACTTTGCATCCAGGAAGCACTTCTGGGTAAGGCGGAACTCCCAGGTGACAAGAGAGCATGTCCCCAGCAACTCCCCCTAGTGGCACCCAAGGACCCCACTAAGGTTGTCCACTAAGACTGCAATTCCCATGAAGCCCTGTGGGTGTCTGAATGGGAAACATGGCTGAGGGATGTCAGCACCCAGTATACTGGGGAGCACCTGACCCAGGGCAGCAGTCTCCTCTCTTCATCCATTATAATGGCTTCCAGGTAAGGAACCATCCATGCCGGCCAGGATGCCAGCCAATCCATGTCATCTATTACAGTACATACAGTTGGCCCACCTTATCCGTGGATTTGGCTTTCACTGTTTAGACCAACTCTGTTCAAAAATATTAGAAACAAATGCAGATAATTCTTGAAAAAGAACATTTGAAATTTCTGTGTGCAGTGCTGCCCGCTAAATAAGCACAAGAAACAACATGTGCAGGTTGATGCTGGTAACCTCAGCATACCCAAGCCCACCCAACCCTCAGTCCTGCTGTATCAGCCCGTGTATGTTCTCTTTATGCTTGCAATCATCTTTATGCTTTTATATAAGTCCTGAGCATCTGCAGTTTTTGTATATCCACGGGGGGTCCAGGAACCACAAACCCAAGGATAAGGCTGCCTGACCTGTATTATCATACCCAGGAAGAGTCATGGAGCCCACAATAAATACTGGGAAGCCAACTGGGAAACCCTGCCTAATGAAAACAAAGAAAAATGTTGGGATTCAGGTATAAAGAACAAAAACTTGTCCAATCCAGCCTCAAATCCTTGTGGAAGATAGATAACAGGCTTCACGCAGATTGGGAGCTCCTTCCACTTTGCAATCTGGGTCCAGAGAGAGGCGTCATTCTTAGGACAGGCCTCTTCTTATCTGGTCCTGACTGGAAGGGACAGGGTCTACTCCAGGCTCTGTCGGCGGAGTCAGTTGGTGGGGTTCCTCTCGGTACTGCAGGTGAAAGAAAAAGCAACAGCGCCGTCTCTCGGTCTGGGGTGGTATCGCTGACCTTTTATCAGTAGGTGCATATTGGTTACTCTACATATATAAATTCAACTTTAGAGTATGTTCTGCTGGATAATTTACCATTAATGTTGTGACAGATAGGGGGCGCTCTCGCTCCCTTGAACCCGCAGATCAGACGCCAGACACCAGATGAAAGTCCAAATTATTATTTTATTCGGACAATACAGTGCACAAAGCACCCTCCTCTCCACAATACTCATATAAATCAATACAATTCTCAATAATAATCAATCCTCCACTCTCCCAGATGCGTTGCCACCCTTCAACCCTGCTCAGCTCATCATCTGGTATCTTTCCCAGTCTTTTATAGTCCCTGACCCGGAAGTGTTTCCAATCCCTCAGTCCATGTGACTTCTTATCACTTCCGGGTCAGATCAAAAGTTCTCTTCTTCATCCCGGAAGTACGTCATTTCCCTTTTCGCTGTGACTAAGACGTACTTCCGGTTTTATAGGGCACGTAAGAGTCTTTAGGCCTCCCTGCAGTGTCCTCTAGGGGCCCCTGTGGTATCCAGCAGGTCTGTGGATGAAAACTCCATTGTCCATAATGCCCTGCTGGAACTCGGGGCACCTCTATGTTGCAGGCAGGGCTCCACCTGGTGGTTTGGAGGTATTGGCCAGGATAAAAGGCCGGCCATGTCCCACAATGTGCCGCAATAGTGCAGTCAAACAGGCTATAATTGAAGGGCAACAAACATGTAGTAATTCAGCATTGCTTCAATGTTAATGTCACTAGGATGAGTAGCTTTTAACAATGGGGTGTAACATTGTCTCGGAAAATAAGAAATTCTGCACTATAAATAAAAATCATTGGAGGCTCGGCTCAGGTTGGAAGGTTGGGAGACAAAGTCAGAGAGGCGAGGTTGTGTTAGTTTGGACATGTACAGAGGAGAGATGCTGGGAATATTGGGAGAAGGATGCTAAGGATAGAGCTGCCAGGTAAGAGGAAAAGAGGAAGGCCTAAGTGAAGGTTTATGGATGTGCTGAGAGAGGACATGCAGGTGATGGGGGTGACAGAGCAAGATGACGAGGACAGAAAGATATGGAAGAAGGTGATCCGCTGTGGTGACCCCTAACGGGAGCAGCCGAAAGAAGAGGAAGAAGAAGATTGGAGAAATGAGAGATGGGAACCTAATCACAGTGTTGCCGAATCCTTTCCGCATTGCTCATGTGGATATATTTACTTGACAAAAGCAGATGTTTCCTCCTGTGCAACTTGTCTTTGCCGTATACAGAAAGAATGATTGACGAAGAATAAGTAAGAATCTCAGTCAGGAAGATGTCAACCTTAAGAAAATTTATGGTTGGCTCCTATTGAGATCAGTATGGCCTGTGTGTATGGGATGGAATACTTAGGGACTGTAATTGTTCCACAGACAGTTATATTATACTTGTAATATAATGCAAAATAATCTGACATAATATTCTCAATCCTGCATAACCCAATTCAGGAAAACAGAAGGTCAGAGGCTATCCTGGCAAAATCAGGCAGGAACCAACTCTGGATGGGACATCAGTCCATTGTATACTTGTAATATAGTCTCAGGGAATAAAAAGTCTGAAGTAGCACAAGTTGTCCTAATTCAGGATGTTCATAAGAACTGTAATGATTTACTTCATGAGGTAGACGTGCATAATAAACAAGAAGAGTTGCATCTAATAATTGAAATATTAAAATGTGAGCTTCAGTTTAAATGTTTACAGTTGTGGCAAAGGCACTATATAGCCATCAACCTGACACAGACTGACAACTGAGGCACAGGTAAAAATAAACAAAAAGATTTATTCTTGGTGTTCTTCAGCCGTGGGGCAAGTCTTCCCCGTGTCCCACAGGCCCTACACAGTCCCCAAAACACCACTCTTCTTTCTCCTCCACTCCTCCCAGGCAGCTTTGTCCTCATACCTCCCGACTCTGGTGCCCAGAGTAGTGGCTGCAGGCTCCCTTTATAGCCCACCCAGAAGTACTTCAGGTGATAATTAACCTAATTAAGGCTGCACTTCCGGGTGTGGCTGCGTTACAGCCCACACAGGCTCAGGATTCTGTGCAGCTCCCCCTGGCGGAGGCCACGGAGCCCAACAGGGATGAGCTCCGGTGTCCCACCATTGTGGCTCCGATGCAACACAAGGGAGCTGACATGAAGAGTTCCCGGGGGACGTAGCTGCTCCCCCAGATCCAGTGTCAAAGGGGCATCCCGGTCGGGCATGGGTCTCGGCCGTCCGCCACACAGTGTAAATATGCTAAATTGAAATAGAAATCTGTTATTTCGTTCACCCTCTGATAGAGGTCGGTAGAGGCCTAGATCCCTAGTAAAGAATCAAAAATCAAAAACTAACATCATATTTGTATTCACTGACCCTGAAATAGTCTAAAATGATAGCCCAAATGCTCATGTTTGAAATATGTCATTTTAACATTCTGGGAATGGCTCTTAGAGTGCTAGGACCACTGGTAAAGAATCATACATCAGCAACCACAAAATAGTGTAACAAATATTCCACATACCTATATTACCCATCCCCGTTTTTTTCAAAGTATTGTGAAAAGGAGTAATTGTGACCCTTCATATCCCACTAGGGGGTTTTACCCCTGGAGTCGGTTGATGTGGCATGCACAGCTTCAGGTCTTTCTGATCATTTTTACAAAATTTCCTGCACAAAATATTTTCTTATGGTTTATAAAGCCTTAAATAATCTTGCTCCATCTTATATATCGGAATGTCTGACATCTTATATTCCAAATCGTAACCTTAGATCTACAAATGAGTGTCTGTTTAGAATTCCAAGAGCTAAACTTAAAAGAAGTGGTGAGGCGGGCGGCCTTCTGCTGTTAGGCACCTAAAATCTGGAATAGCTGACCGATAGAAATTCACCAGGCTAATACAGTGGAGCACTTTAAAAAACTGCTAAAAACACATTACTGTAACATGGCTTTCTCATTTCATTTTAATTTAATCCTGATGCTCTGCATATTTAATTAATTATCATTACTATTCATGGTGGCTCCAAAATCCGTACCAACCCCTACTTTCCTTTTTCCGGTTTTCTGTGGTGGCAACCTGTGCCACCACCACCTGATCAAAGCACCGTGATGTCCCTCCATTGATGGATTAAAGGCCAGAAGTCCACATGACTGTCATCATCAAGTCCTTCCATGAGAACCCTGAATATACAGTAATGAGGACTGATTGAGGTTATTTATGTTAGGTAGAATGCCTAGAGGGGGCTAGGTGGTCTCGTGGCCTGGAACCCCTGCAGATTTTATTTTTTTCTCCAGCTGTCTGGAGTTTTTTTTTGTTTTTTCTGTCTTCCCTGGGCATCAGACCTTACTTTTATTCTATGTTAATTAGTGTTCCCTAATTTTAATTCTTATTTATTTTGTCTATATTCTCTTTCTTCATCATGTAAAGCACTTTGAGCTACATTATTTGTATGAAAATGTGCTATAGAAATAAATGTTGTTGTTCTAAAAATGGCCTAAAAATGAGTTTTTGTTAGGGTATAGAGGGCTGAAAATAGGAGGAAACCCCAAAAACTTGACGTCTTGCATAACTAAACATCACGGCAAGTCAAATGGTATGTTAAATATGGGGTTTCTCTTATCACTGAGTCGGCACATGTTGGACAGAGAAAAAAACTGAAGTGATTTCGAGGTGCTCATAAGTAATTCTTATGAACACAAAACACGCCAGAGTTCATTTATTCAATTCAATTCAATCCAATTCAATTCAATTTTATTTGTCATTCAGCAGAACATCCAAGATGTGCTGCAGAACGAAAATACGATGCACAAGACATTAATAAAAACACATAGTTAAAATCAGCCTACAATAAAATACTAAAATGCTCTATTTAAAAGACGAACGGCAGTAGGAAAAAAACTGTTTTTAAACCTGGTAGTTCTACATTTCAGGCTGCGGTACCTTCTGCTTGAGGGCATGAGGGAAAAGAGTTCAGAGGCAGGATAAGTAGGGTCTCTAGAAATCCGCACAGCTCTGGCCAGACAGCGTTGTTTTGCCAAATCTTGTACATTTGGCAACGGGGCTCCAATGATCCTCTCCGCAGCCCTCACCACTTTCCTCAGTGCTTTCCAGTGCGAAGCGCTGCAGCTCTCCTGCCACAGAGAGCTGCTGCTGGTTAGCACGCTCTCTATGGTCCTTCTGTAAAAAGTGGTGAGGACTGACTTACTGAGATGGGCCCTCTTTAGCCTCCGCAGAAAGATCAAGCGCTGGTGAGCTTTCTTGATGACGGAGGAGGTGTGCAGGGACCAGGTGAGGTTGTTCGTCACATTAACTCCCAGGAACTTAGTAGACTGCACAATTTCCACAGCAGTGTTCTTAATGTAGACCGGGATGTGTATCAGCTGTTTCTTCCTGAAGTCGATCACCAGTTCTTTTGTTTTTTCGACATTCAGTATCAGATTGTTTTTATCACACCATTCCACAAATGACTTCACCTCCTCTCTGTAATCCCCCTCCCCGTCACCTCGAATGAGACCCACCACTGTTGTGTCGTCCGCATACTTAATAATTTGGTTTGTGCTGAACTTGGCACAACAATCGTGGGTCATGAGCATGAAGATGAGGGGACTTAGAACACACCCCTGTGGAGAACCTGTGCTCAAGGAGATGGTATCTGATTTATTTTTTCCTACCCGTACGTACTGTGGCCTATCCATTAGAAAGTCCAATATCCAGTTTTGCAGAGGTATGCCCAGTCCCAATGGGCCCAGTTTGCTGATCAAATTCTGAGGGATGATGGTATTAAAAGCCGAACTAAAATCAACAAACAGCATGCGGACCATAGCGTCTCTATTCTCCAGATGTTCCAATGAAAAATGGAGTGCAATAGATATGGCATCCTCTGTGGCACGGTTGGAGCGGTAGGCGAATTGGAGTGGGTCAAAAGAGGAGGGTAGGACAGAAGTAATGTGGTCCTTGATCAGCCTCTCGAAACATTTCATCACTATTGATGTTAAGGCTACAGGGCGATAGTCATTCATGGTTGTGACTATGGGTTTTTTCGGAACTGGGATGATTTCTGAGGTTTTAAAGCAAGATGGCACAACAGCTTGACACAGAGAGATGTTAAATATATCCGTAAGGACATGTGTCAGCTGCTCCGCACATCATTTGAGTACACAACCTGGTACTGGTCTGGTCCCGCAGCTTTCCTTGGATTAATTCTCCTCAAAGTCCGTAGAACATCATCCGGTTCCAGACACAGTGCCTTCTCATCAGGATGAGGGGTGGCCTTCACTGGTGATGTATCATTCAATGCTTCAAACCGTCCAAAGTACTTATTTAGGTCATTCAGGAAGTTGAAGCTATCATCACAGGGGTAAGAAACTGTTTTGTAATCTGTCACAGATTTAATCCCCTGCCACAATCTTCTGCTGTTCCTGTGATCTTGAAAATGACTCTCTATTTTCTTTCCATGAGCCCTTTTAGCTCTTCTAATAGCTTTATTTAGGTTGGCTCTTGCTGTTCTAAGGGCAGCTATATCTCCAGATTTAAAAGCACAGTTTCTCACTTTCAGCAAAACTCGCACCTCAGCAGTCACCCACGGTTTATCGTTTGCCCTGACAATGATGTTTTTGGTGACGCAGACATCCTCCATGCACTTATTTATGTAGCCAAACACAGCCTCTGCATATTCATTTATGTCTATCCTTTGATCTGTGGTAGCTGCCTCACTGAACACAGACCAGTCGGTGCACTCAAAACAATCCTGTAGTGCATTCATGGCTTCTCCTGGCCAAACTCTCACCTGTTTGAGTGATGGTTTTGATCTGATGAGCACAGGTCTATATGCTGGGATTAGCATAATAGAGATGTGGTCTGATGAGCCAAGATGGGGACGTGGAATTATGGTGGGGTGAAGATGGATACAGTGTCAGGGTGTTGCTCAATTTCGACATTCCTGAAAGAGACCCTGCCATCTGTGTGTCTTGTCTGTGCCATATTAGGAGAGCATGACTCATAGTAATATGTCCTAAACTGGGTAAAGAGTTAGTTACCATCTCATCTGGGTGAGAGCACGCCACTTTAAACAGAGAGGAGTTCCCGTTTTCATCTGTTCTTACCTTTGTCACCTGTGAGCGTGGTATTGAACGATTGTGGACTGTCATCACACACCTGGCATCAACAGCTAAAGAAGGAACCAACTATGAGTAGGTATCCTCTTTTAATAATAAGGCCTAATCCTACTGGAAACCACCGACAAAACAACAACAATAGGCCTGGATACTTACCTCCACACCAAAAATGACCCCTCCTCATGATGGCTACAGAACATGAAAATCAAAAGAAAAAGTACTCCATAGTGTGGCGGACAGCTGGGGCTCATGCCCAGTTGGGACGCCTGTAGGATGGAAGGACCAGGAGAGGAGCAGTACCTCCCCTGAAACAGGAGAAGGCAGCCACCCTAGTGGGTGCTGGGACCTAGTGGAAGCTCAACCTTGTGGGCCACAGCCAGGGGGCACCTGGATGGTTCAGAAGCCATGGTATGCAGCACTTCCGCCAGACCAGGAAGCAGGTACACCCAGAGTCCTTCCGGGTGCCCATGCAGCACTTCCACCACACCAGGAAGTGCTGCAGGAAGGTCATCAGGGAGCACCTGGAGCACATCTGGGTGCATTATAAAAGGGGCCGCCTCACTCCATTCAGGGAGTCGGGTGGAAGAGGATGGAGCTTGCCAGTGGAGCAGTAGAGGTGGCAGAAGACTTGGGAGAAGACAAAAGAACAGAAGTGAAAAGGACTGAACCTTATGGATAATGTGTGCACTGTGTGCTGTGTGCTGTGCAGAAGAAAAGTAATAAATAGAGTGTGCATTTGAACATTGTGTGTCCTTGGTGTCTTTCTGTGGCCGGGCTTCTTTTACAGTAGTTAGCCAAACAGCAATCTTCAGGACAGAACTCAACCTCCCTGAAACACCACAAATTGTAAATGAAGCTCCAACCATCCGAGCCCGAAAAGTCAAACAAAAAGCAAAGCATCACATCCAAGAACAATTGAAACAAAAATGGGAAGAGAAACAAATGCATGGGCAATACCCAAAAAGAGTAGACGAGAAAGATGTAGACTAACCTACTATGACCAACCAATGGCTGAAAACAGCTGGGCTAAAATCCTAAACAGAGGGCATTATTATTGCTGCCCAGGACCAACGACTTACTGAGCAAAATCTTCAAAGATGGCACTGACCCTGCTATGTGGTTAACTCCAGGAAACCATTGACCATATTGTGTGTGGCATGATGCCCTGAGCTGGACAAAACTGACAACCTTCATAGACACAATAAGACCACCACATGCTGGCACTGGAACATCTACAAAGAATTCAGCACCACCCCTAAAGAAAAAAAGGATGAGCATGAGTCCCAAACAGTAACATTAAAAAGATAACATCACAATCCTGTGGGACATGCCAATACAGATAGAGCAGGAGATAAAGGCCAACAGACCAGACATCGCCATTAATAGATAGATAGATAGATAGATAGATAGATAGATAGATAGATAGATAGATAGATAGATAGATAGATAGATAGATAGATAGATAGATAGATGAAAGGCACTATATGATAGATAGATAGATAGATAGATAGATAGATAGATAGATAGATAGATAGATAGATAGATAGATAGATAGATAGATCCCAAGGGATTAATAATAAAAAAGAAAAAATCTCTCTACTCATCGATATGTCCGTCCTGACTGAGGGAAACACAGCTGTAAAAGTAACGGAAAAACTGTCAAAATAAAGACCTTGAAATCGAAATTGAAGCAGTATAGGGAATGGATGTCACAAACAATACCAATAAAAATAGAATCCCTTGGACTTGAAAGAAAGGAATGGAGAAATATACCCAACAGATCCCGGGTAACATCAAAATACAAGAATGACAGAAGATCACAGTACTTAGAACATGTCATAGCCTAAAAAAGGCACCGTCCATTAAACAGACTTCTATATACAAGGAACGGACCCGGTTATTATATTGTATTATGGCATGAACTCAAATGGACTAATAATAATAATCTTAACATTACTATCATTAAAACATCAGCGCACTACTTAAGTTAAAAAAATAACCTAAGACTTTTAGAAATAATTTTGAGACAATTAAACTGATGTGCGATGTTTCTTCTGTTTCAGGCAGAGTTGACTCACTAATCAATGCCTGAAATCTGCGCTGCTCAATGAATCCGGCTGCGGTTGTAAGGTAAGATTAGCATTCCAAGTTTACCATCTTGCAAAAGGAAAAAAAATGACAAACTATTATAATTTTCAGCTTTAAAATAATGTCGTGGAATATTGGGCTATGAGAGCGCACAAATACATGCCGTGGGAAAGGAAAATCAGTCAACTGGCAGTGACAACGTCGCGTGGGCGGGTTCACGTCAGCCCATTGACTACTGAGCGCCCGGAAGTGCCAAAGAGGCGGGCTTTTGCACGTGACGTCGCGTACAGATCCCGGAAGTGTAGTAGCACGGTGACAGTTCCGCTGTTGTGTTGCCACATGCTGTAGTGAGAACTGAAGTCGCGGCTGCCGACGTCTCATCGATGAAAGAGACATGGATACCTGGAGTTTCGTAGCATTGTCTGGGTTGCTGAGCCTAATTGTGCGGTGGACCGTTTCTCTCAGCTCTTATTCAGGTGTGAATCCTAGGGACAGAAAAGAAAGTCGCTTGCAAGTAGGAAGGGTTGCATTTTTAATATAAAAGCTGGAATCCAGAAAATAAGCTGGCGACGGGTCATGCATTCGTTAAATAAGAACTACCAACCAATAGTGCAGTTAAGGGATGAGGGATTGCAGCACAGCGATAAATCGTTCTGCGACTTTTCTGTTAGAATTATTGCAACGCATATGACTGTAAGCACATAATTAACTCTTCTGTACATACCACTGGTCTCTCTTTCTCGACAGGTGCCGGGAAACCACCGATGTTTGGCGACTATGAAGCTCAGAGGCACTGGCAGGAGGTTACTTTCAATCTGCCCATTCACAAATGGTTTGGTTTTATCTACTTATTGTTTGAAATCATTCATTAAAATGGTGCCTGACGCTGTCACCCTTGAATGCCAATGTTAACTGGTTTTGGGTGGTGTAGTGGTGCAGCAGTCTAACCTGATGAACCCCGTGTCTGCTTGTTGTGTGTGAAACTTTGGCATCTCTTTCTGTGTCAGTGTGGCTTTTGCTCCCACATCCCCAAAGATGAACTTGTTGATTTAATTGAGGGTTTCAGCCTTGTACGTAGTGCTTCTAGGATAGTCGTTTGCCCCCAGCAAGCCCAAGTTGGGTTAAGCAGGTTTGAGAATATTTTTTAATATATTCCTTAAACTTGCAAAATATTTCCTTTGAAAGTTAATACATTTCAGTTGTTTTTTTTTATAGCCCGCATTCAGTGATATTTTTCCTTCGGCATCACAGATACAACAACAAAGACAGTATTCAGGGTGGCACAGTTTATCTGCAGTTCTGCTCCCCGACCTTGGTGCTGCCTGTGTGGAGTTGGCAGTCTTGACCTCCCAAACCCTAAACACATGCAGGCTATGGTTAACGGTCAGTTCTGCGGTGGCTCGATGTGATTTGGTGTTTGCGTAATTGTGTCCCATATTGCAGTGACACTAAATTTGAAAATAATAATAATGCATTTTATTTATAGGGCACTTTACAGTAGCAGTAAATCTCAAAGTGCTACATAAAAAGTTTAAACAAAGGCAAAGCAAGATAAAAACAGAGATAAAACAACAATAATTATAGCATTCTTGTTAATAAGCTTTCCTAAATAGAAAAGTCTTTAGCTGTTTTTTAAAACAGCCCACAATTTGCTGTGTTCTTAGGCTCTCTGGTAGAGCATTCGAGAGCCGTGGAGCAGCAGCAACAAAGGCTCGGTCTCCCATTGTATGAAGTTTAGTCACGGGGGCGAAGGCAGTAGGTATTTGTAAAACGGAGGTTTCTTGCAGTGGATTGTAGTATAAGGAGTTCTTTAAGATATTGTGGAGCATTTTCATGGATACACTGATGAGTAAACAAACAGAGTTTGTATTCGATATGGAGATGAGTAAGGAGCCAATGACGTGACTGAAGGATTGGTGAAATGTGTTCATATTTCTGCACCCTCAGGATTCTAGCAGCACTATGAATGATTTAATTATACAGAGTGCATCCATTCAATTCAGGATCAACAATAAGTGTGAGCCTAGTCAGGATTTTTTTTGGTGTATCTAATCTTCAAAAACCTTTTCAACATTTATGTGGGGTTGCTATACTTGACCAGCCTCCTCCATTCTCGTCTGTCGTACACTTCCTCATGTGGTAGCCCTTCCTCCCATAGTTCCCCCTTCACACAGTCCTGATCTTATCAAGCTTTGTTATTCCACACATCCATATAAGGTGTATCTGATGAGTGCGACAAATAATGAAATGTTTGTGGGGGGGGAAAAATCTGAAGATGAACATACAAGCAGCAGATACATACTGTGTCCTCCACTATTATTGGCACCCCTTGTGAAAATTACTGAAAAGGGTTAGAAAAAAATTACTGTTTGCTGAAGAACTGTCATGTTGCACTGAAAAAATGAGAAACATCTGACTTTTAATTGAAACAAGTTCATTCAAAGAAAAACAAAACCCTCATCAAGAAATAAATATTTTTAACAAAAACACACGTGCCACAATTGTTGGCACCCCTGCATTTAATACTTTGTACCACCTCCCTTTGCCAATATAACAGCACAGAGTCTTATTTTGTAACCTTTTATAAGACCATTCTTCTTTCCGTAATCTCTCCAGATAATCCAGGGTCCTCGGCCCTCTCCTGTGTCTTCTCCTCTTCAGCTCACTCCACAGGCTTTCAGTTGGGTTCAGGACAAGGAACTGAGATGGCCATGGCAGAACTTTGATTTTGTAGTCAGTTAACCATTGCAGGGCTGATTTGGACATGTGTTTTGGATCATTATCCAGCTGGAAGATCCAATGAAGACCCAGTTTTATTTTCCTGGTCGAGGCAGCAAGGTTTTGTTTTAAAATCTTCTGATATTTCACAGAATCCATGATGCCATGTGCCCTAACAATGTTTCTAGGGCCTTTGTAGGACAAACAGCCCCACAACATCACAGAACCTCCACCATATTTCACAGTTGGGACAAGGTTCTTTTCATTATAGCCATCCTTCTTTTTACTCCAAACCCACTTTGTGTGTTTATTGCCAAAAACTTCAGTTTTTGTTTCATCTGACCAAAGAACGTGGTTCCAGTCAAAGTTGTAGTAACGTTTTACAAACTCCAGGCACGTACGTTGTGGATAACTGACAGAAAAGGATTCTTTCTGGTGTACCTTCCAAATAATATGTCGGTATGGAGATGCCGTCTGATGGTGGTTCTGGAGACTTGATAACCCCAGGATTTGACTTTTTCTTGCAATTCCCCATCAGTGATCCTTAGAGATATTATTGCCTCTCCTTCTCACTGTACTTGGGAGGATAAACTTGGGTCTTCTTCCAGGCAAGTCTGTCTCAGTTCCAGTTGAGGACTACTTTATAATTATTGCCCTAACTGTACAAATGGGCGTTTTCAGGTGAGTAGCTATTTTTTTTATAACCATTCCCTGAGTTATGAAGGACAACCCACTTCTCCCTCATTTAGACCGAGTGTTCTCTTTTCTTTGCCATGATGATGGTTGGCTAAGGAAATTTGGTTCTGTATCTCCTCACATTTGTATCCCAGTTAATCAGGAAGTCATTGATTTCAGCTGGAAAGTTCCTGTACACTCCAGTCCACCTAACAAGGTCCAATTTAAAGGTGTTTTAAATTACATTGGTTCACATTCATTTCAAAGGTTGCCAACAATTGTGGCACATGTGTTTTTGTTAAAAATATTGATTTCTTGATGAGGGCTTTGTTTTACGTTGCATGAATTTGTTTCAATTAAAAGTCAGATGTTTCTCATTTTTTCAGTGCAAGATGATGGTTCTTCAGCAAATGGGGATTTGTTTCTAACCCTTCTTACTAAGTCCTACAAGTGGTGCCAATAATAGTGGAGGGCACTGTAAATGCCTTCAGGATTCAAATTTTGAATGTTGGGTGTGTTATTGAGAAACAGTTTTCCGATATCCACATTTTTAAAAAGTGTTCTGAAAATTATTTTTTTATAACATTTTATAATGTAAATCATACATGAAATTGTAATCTTTCAAATTAGAAATTTAGTAAATGTGAGACAATATTCTTTGTGTGACCAGTAATTTAACTGCCACACTGCTTTTTTTTATAATACTCGGGAATTTTAGCACTGCCTTTTTTACAAAGTGGAAAGCACTCAATGAGACTTGTGTATATCATTAGAACATTACAATGGAAATTGACAAGAACAGGCCATTCAGCCCAACAAAGCTTGCCAGTCCAATCTATTTAATTCCTCCAAAACAAAATCAAATCAACTTTCCAATGCCCCTAAAGTTCTGCTGCCCACCACACTACTTGTTAACTGGTAACACTCTAAGTTTGGGGACTATTATTCGTTTCCTCTTAAGTAACAAGACCTTAACAAAGGCCTCTTCTGGTCTTCATAACACCCACAAAACATCTGTAGGTGGGTTACCCATGTCTATGCAGTGTGGCACATTGACATGAAGGTAAAATTACTTGGTAATATGAAGGTCTTATACTAAATGTGGAACATCAAGAGAAATGTGTCACAGTGAAGCCACCACAGATCACTCAAAAGTGATGCTTTGTTAGTTGATCAGAGATTGGAAAACTGTATTGTACATCTGTGCAATGACAATAAATTACATTCTATTCTATTTACTGATGCTTTGTAAGTGTTACAAAGACCCAAAGAAGTACGTGTGTTTGCCTTTAATCAAGCTCCTTTGCCTTCTCAAGAGAAATGACGTTTCTTTGTTTTAATGTACAGTATCCTGAATTTTTGAATACTGGTACAACAAGGTTTCTAGTTTGCTTTGGACCATAGGGTGGGAAGTGATGCTAGCTGTTTGTGTTACCTTTTTAAAACGTTAAAACCATCCCAAGGCCAGTTAAAGGGACAAAACAGTTTTTTTCTTATTTCTGTGGACTGAGTAGTGGTGGCAGATTTAAGCATTTCGTTTCACTTTTCTTTATCAACTGATCTCCCGTTTACCTTCATGCAGTGAGACTTTGTAATATGCTCTACATTTTGTAGTTAAATTCTACTTGTTGATATTTTGGTTTGCCTCTAACATCCCCAAGACTTATACATGTGAAGAAAATTGGTAATTCAGAATTGGCCCCATAAGGAATTGGGCCTTGTTTGTTTTTTTGGTTTGAGTCTTTATTGGGGAGAAATGTTTATTACCTGCAGACTCCTTTCATCAATAATTTTTAAAAACAATTGGTTGGATTGCACTCAAGTATGTTGTTGCAGTGGAGGTCACGTCTTAGACAACTGGCTGTTTATAATGTGTTATATGTAGGAGTAGATAACTTAGAAGGATGTGTAGAATTTTATTTTTAATTAGCCTGTTATATTTGGTTTAAAATGAGTTGGTTAAAGGTAGAGTGATTCTGTGTAAGTTGCAATTTTGTTTTTGTCTTTTCCTTTGTCATCTAGTGTGATAATACTTTTTGATTTAACGATTAATGTATTGGCACACTGAGAATGTAAGTTATTAAGCATAAAACCTGTGCATATTTATATTTATTGGTATGTATTACAAGGTGACGTGACGTGTTGCATGGTATGTACTTGATTTTTGACATCTGTATAAATTTGTAAAGGTGTACAGAGCTCTTCTGTATAATAATAGTTTGAATTGAAACAACTGTAATTTTTTTATAGCCACTGTTTCTTGATATATATATATATATATATATATATATATATATATATGCTAATATACTGATTCCATATATAATGAGTATTGAAAATTTTGAAGGCTTCAGTTTTACAGTGGTTTTAGTATTACTCTTTTAGATGGAGTAGATGGAAAATCTTGAGACAAGACTATTGCCAAGAGATTTTTTCAAGTCCCACCCTTCTCTCAAACATTTTCAATCACGGCCGCAGTCCTCTCACCTCTCATTCGTGTGAATGCTTTTGTCAGACACAGTCTGACTCTCAGCTCTTATAAATTTTTATGTTTTCCTTACTTTAAGTTCCCAATAAAAGAAGACTTATTATGTCCAAATCTTATTGAAGAATTTCATCCTGAGGGTTATCAACAGCAGAAATGAGTACACGGGCAATCCTAGCACCGAGAAACGATGAAGTCAAACGAATTAACGTGAAAATTATCGATTGGTTACACAACAAATTGGTTAAATGTGTATCAATAGACTATGGTGAAAGAGTTGGTGGTGAAGGTGCGGAAGATGAGAACATCAACTTACAATATCACAAAGAATATCTACAACCGTTAACACCATACAGTCTTCTGCTGGCCGAATTACTGTTGAAGGAAAGATGTATCGTAATGTTATTGCGTAATTTATGTCTGAGTGAGGGGCTATGCAATAGGACAAGATTAACAATTAACAAATCACAGAGACAAACATTCGAAAAAGTCAGTTTATTTATTCGAGAGAAAGAAATGATATTCACTCATGGGCAGATATAGGTTGTGTTGTCACGATGTATATCCAAACACGGAATCAAAATTTTATGTAATATTGACAAAAAGTTGATTCCAAATACTGGTTTTACTGAAGTTTTACAGTAAAAGTGTAAGTTTTAAAAGAATTTGCTTGTTAATTTCAAAGCCAAACTGAACAAAAACGTATAATGCAGTGAATTCCTCTAACGCAACACAAAACATAATTTTCTTTCAATTTATTACATTTTACTATTTTTTTAATATGGTTAATTACTCACTGTAATGTGTAATAGTTAGTTCTATTATGTAGATGTAACAATTCCCATAAAAATAAGTCTGTTTAAATTGTACATCTGCTTCCCCATACACGAGTGGCAGAGCCGCAAAGTGGCTAGTGCATAATGCCTGCCTGGGGGTTGGCGAGCGAAGCGATATATATGTATTGTAAAATGAATAGCCTTGACACACGCAAAAAGGTTTGGGGCAGCCACCCATATATTGTCCCTTGCTGCAAAAGGGTTTTTGAACAGCACTCATGTGCATTGTTTTTAGTTCTCCACTGAACTGACTGGTGGAGGAAAGATGGCGGCTTTATAAGCCGAAAGGGGGAAGCGATGTAATCTGGCCCGGAACCGGAAATGACGTCAGTCTGGGGGCTAGCACCGGAGATGTCGTTGAATCAGGCAGGTTTTCCCATATTTGGCCAGTACAGATAACAGAGTTTAGTGCACCCCACCAGCCTCTGGCCTGGCGGGTAATTACCTCTACTTGGTCCACTCAGCTCACTCCTAGCCACACGTGTGTGACAATATGCTAAGGAGATGCAGTCGGATCAGCTGCTGCTAAGCTGCGTGTTCTGCTTGTCGTGCTGCGCGTTGATCATTTAAAAGCCTGTACTGCAGCTGTCCTTTTGTCTGGGACATTAAAGTGTCTCTCGCGGGATATCAAAGTGTCTTCCGAGAACATCACGTCTCAAGCCAAGATTTTTTTATTATAATAGATATATATATATATATATATATATATTTATATACACAGTACATGCAGTAGTTACTTTTATTGGTTTTAAAGGACTGTGCAAGTCTTTTTAATGTAAATGCAAATGGTAATAAATGCTGGCATAATTTACATTATTTTTTAGCAAATACTATTATTTCAGATTATAGATGCATGAATGTAAACATGATAGGACCTCAGTATTATCACGGAAGTAATAATCAGTGAAGTACATATGAAGTAAAAGCATAAGAATGTACTGCAGCAACTTGCAGTCCAATGCAGAAAATGCTAGAAATTACAGTACATTTCAGCATATGCAAACAGTAAGGAAACCTGTAATCAGAGCACTCAATATGAACGGCACCGGGACGTTTGACTTAAGACTATCTGAAGAGTTTGGTATTCAGTTCCTGTTTAAAGGAAAAATTGCAGAAGTTTGCACCAAGTCCATGCTTTTAAAAATGCATATAAATAGAAGCTGTTGCACATTTTGTTTCAAGTTATTTTAGATAACTTTACTGACAAAAAAAGCAATTCATTGTGGGATGTTTATGTAGTGTTTATTGTTCACAGTGTTTTTTTCTCATAATTATTTTTTTGTCATTTTTGAAGCAGTACTCATTTGGGAATGAACACATTTGTTAATTAAGTATTAAATCAGATTTCTAAATGATGAATTACTAGGCTTTCCTGTTTAATTTGGTTCTGGCAACAGTATAGCTGAAAAATAATGAATTTCGTTCTGGAATCTATGCCAAATCATAAATGAGAAAGTTTTAATTATGTATTGTTAGATAAATACAATCAGCATGAAGGAATTGTTATTTAAAAGCTATGGGCTTAGAGGATTACTGGTACAAACAGGCTTCTTATTAATTATGTAGTGATATTAATGCTTGTTAGCCCCATTCATCTGTACCCTGAATTGCCTTTTTTCATTACAGTGTCTGTCTGTCCTGTCAGAATTTGGCACAAAGTCAGAACCAGTCCTGCACATGGTGTCAGTCCATTGCAGGACACACTTTAGGCACACCGCACAGCCACTCATTCTTGGGCATTCCATGCACATCTTTTAAGATGTGAGAAGAGACCAGTGTCCACAGGGAAAACTGACAGGAACATGAGGAGGATGTATACCACATACTAAGGCCGTCACATTACCCACAAATGAAGATTTGAATGTTTATATTATATTCAGATATATTCAAACAAAGGTCAAAAGTTCTACACTGGGTACTACACATATGCTTGTACCTTATATGCTGTTCTTAATTATATTCAATATTAGCTGTCCCCCGCGGCTCCACCTGCATAGTAGTGAAACAGGACAAACTTTCAAAATCAATAAACAAACAGGTTATTGCTAGCTAAGCAGAGGCGAGGTCCACTTCAACACGTGGCGAGAGGTACAGCGACTCAAACAGAGGCTGGCACGTGAGTGAGGAGGGCCCCGCCTGGCTCCCCACTCCTGACATCACACTTTCTACTTCCCTTGGCCCGCAGTCTCTATCTCGGATTACCGTGAATATATCGCTCCTGCAAGTGAGCTATGATTCTTAGCCCGATGAGAGAAGTCGCAAAATCAACCGGAATGTTCAAGCAAATTATAGGAATAAAAAAACCCGATATAAATCCGTGAAGTAGTTCTCTCATGAAAAGCAGACAGACGTTGGATTTTATATATACAGAGATTGTTAATATTTGTTTCTTTTTGTTGTGGTCCATCAAGGAATTAGGATTTATATTTTCTTGGGGTGCATTTTGTGTAGATTAGTCATGTTCTTGTGCTGTGTTCCCAACACATTCTTAGTAGTTCACTGTGAAGTAGTATAGGTGTATGTGTGATACCAAGGTGTCCCATTCAGAGCTGTTTCCTGTCTTCCATCCATTGTTTCCATGGTAGACTTTGACTGTCTGCAGCACTACTTACCTTATCTCTCTATTATAATTAAAAAATCCTGGGATGAGACAAGACTTTTTAGCCTGAGACTAGACAGGACTTTTTCAGAGAGATACTTTCACGACCAGCCAGACGAGACTTCGTGCCAAGAGATTTATCCAGGCCTGGGGCCGGAAATAAAAGACAAAGAGTAGATGACAAAGTAGAACGTCATAAACAATTCAAAAACGCTGGTGCGATACGCATGCAGAGCAGGTTAGAGATAATGGAAGTACTACAATTCGAAAATCTCAAAAAATGATAGTAAAGATCGCAGTAGCGCAAACAAACGGAAATTATTACTCGGTGAAATAACGGAACAGCGAAAAGAGATCAAATATATCGTTTGGATTTAAAGTTTAAGTCAGAGACTTATAGATCGTCTAATTCGTGTTGTCATCAGGGAAAAGTAGTGTTTCTTCCCAATGAAGAGGTGTAGCCACGAGAATTAAAAGATTTGTTGTTTGGTGAAAGTGAAATCCACATATGCTTGAGTGGCTGGCGCGTACCGCAGGCTGGGGGGGGGGGTTAGCGTGTGAAGCGAGCAGGGGGCAAAGCCCCCTAGTGTAGAAGACGGTAATCCATTTACTTAGCTGTTATCATGTATCCTTCTGTTCATCTTGAAACCCATTCAACCAGTCCAGTATTGCAATAAACCAGGGCTTAGGCATAAGGCAGGGATCTACTTTGGACAGGCTAGCAGTCAATTGCAGGGGACATTAGTGCTCAGTCACACAACACATTAGGCCATACTGGGTCAGTTTTCATCAGCTAGTTTATCAAACATTCAGACTAATGGGAATTGGTGCGAAACCACCACAAATGTAAATAGAGCATGCAGCCATCTCCCCAGACCTTGCCCTCCTGTAAAGAGCCTAGTAGGTTGTCTCTCCTAGTGCTTTTGCTGACTCTAGGCCTATATCAATCCATCTGTATTGGTGTCCTCTGAAAAATTAACCGTTTCATTAATCTATATATATAAAAATGGAATGGGTGGGTCGTCGGGTGGGCCTTTTTTTCATTCCGTCGTTTTTTCGACGTTTTGAAAATGTAGAATGATTATTTGATTTTTTTGTTTTTATTTGATCGTGTCTATGTAGCCGCCGTCGTAATAAAGTATCGCTAAAATCGTCATTTATCGTAATTTATTTTTGATGTATAACGTTGCCGTCGTCGAGGTCAGTGATACCACTGCAAAAAATCTGCTTACGGTTGAAAGACACGCCCTACTCACTGGACAGTTAAAAACACCAATCAAACTAACGATGACATCAAGTATTACCCAATCAAAAGTAGGAAAGGGGGCATCTTCATAAAATGTGTGTGGGATGATTTGCATGAGACGCTGCTTTAAAAAAAAAATTATAAAAAAAATACGGGATAAATCCCGTCCAGTATTGATTCAAAACGGGACGCGCAATTTCATTCTCAAACGCGGCACGATTCCGTATTTTAAAGGACGGGTGGCAACCCTACAGTGCCAGGTAACCACCCATACAATCAGATTGTGATTCAGACTAGGAATGCAATGAATGTAATTACCCCGATCTACATACAAGGCGAAAGTCTTGCAACATTCAAAGATGATGGTTTGGGATAAGTACACCATACAACATAAAAGAGCTTATGAAGCCTTGAACCGAAAAAAGCAACATCTCAGAGATCGTAAAAAAAAATAGGAGCTAATGTCGTTTTACTCGCTGTAGATTTTAGTCAAACATTACCAGTTATTCCACGAGGGAGACCAGCACATCAACTCAACGCGTGTTTAAAATCCATGCTTCTCCCACGCTCGGTTATATGTCGCGTGTTCTCGGGTAGGTGCACCAAAAAATGTATACATTTAAGCATGTAATGGGCAAACAAAAAATGAGGTATACCCGAAGGCACAGCAGTAGTACTTAATGTAACTTTACTTCTTAAATGTTAATGTTTTACTGTTTAATAATTTATACGCTTCTTATATGTTGTTCAAATTCTTTTATCAAAATACCACTGACAACGCAATGCACGATAACATCGAGTGAATACACCATACGCATCCGCCCACGGCTGCCCTGCTGTGCGCAGATAGGACTTGATTGTACAATAAAATAAAATAAACATAAAAAGACTAAAACAATCATCACCCATAAAGCGGATAGTAGACGTGACGTACTATATGTGTACCACATTTCAAGTGTATAGGTGCAACGGTTTGCGAGCTACAGGTCATTTAAAATCCTGGACAGACACACAAATTGCCACGTTAGCAAATTACAGAAGAAGATTTTACTGTTTAATAATTTATATTTATATGAAATGTGCTTCTTATATATTACTTCATATTCTCATATGATAATGATGTTAATGTTTATATTGATTTCTGTGTTATTAAAACCGCATGTATGTGTGTATATGTATATATATATATATACGAGCTGCATATACCCGGCGTTGCCCGGGGCAGAAGTAACCTAATCGGTCAAACACTTACATATATACCAAAGTAAACCTAATCGGTTAAACAGCTTCATATATACAGAAGCGAACCTAATTGGTCAAACAGTTATGAATGTGCAGAATGATTTTACAAACATTATGCGTGTTAACAATCATTAAAAAGAAAAGATTGAGGAACTGTTCTTCTATATGTGATGAAGCCACTAATAAGACAGATTTTTTTCAGGACCCAGCTGTTTCATAACTAAACTACTGCCACCCCAAAGTAATGCCTAATAGTGGTTTTTGGGGTAGCTGTGGAATAAAAAGGGTGTTTTTTAGTCAGTAAGAATCTGACAGTACCCTTCAGTACGGGCTGAAGGGTGCCTATGTAAGGTTTTACATCCTTCCCGTATGGAAAAAAAAACATACTAAACTTTTTTTTCATCATTACAGATAATCTCAGTCAAATCGAAGTACGCATTCTCAATTTATTTTTATCTAATTTTTACTTTTTCACAAAGCCATCCCATGCCAATTTGTATGAATAAACTTTTGCTACAGAGTTACCAAAAGTTTATTCATGCACATATTTTAATACGGATAATCTATCTCTAATCAAGGTTCTCATTTTCATTCTAATTTAAAATAATAATAGATACTCATTTTTTTCTTCTGTTTTAGAAAAACCAATCTATGCCACCTACGTCTTCGTCAAGTCAGCTTCATCCAGCTTCATCACATATAGAAGAAGAGTTCCTCAATCTTTTCTTTTTAATGATTGTTAACACGCATAATCTTTGTAAAATTATTCTGCACATGCATAACTGTTTGACCAATTAGGTTCGCTTCTGTATATATGAAGCTGTTTCATCGATTAGGTTTGCTTTTGTATTTATGTAACTGTTTGACCAATTAGGTTTGCTTATGTATATAGATTAGCTGTTTGTCCGATTAGGTTCGCTTCTGTATATATGAAGCTGTTTAACCAATTAGGTTTACTTTGGTATATATGTAAGTGTTTGACCGATTAGGTTACTTCTGCCCCGGGCAACGCCGGGTATATACAGCTCGTATTATATAAATTATAAACAGAAACAGCCCTAGAACTCAAAGACTCCACTTTTACCACTTAATTAGGTATACCAAAATAAATAATAGTGAGAGCAGTGAAGGGATTCAGACAACCAAAGAACAAAAGTGTCTTGTCATTTATTTTATTTGGGTGAATTCTTACTGAACCCCTTCAGCAGTTTAATTAGAGCATCATCTAAATCTGTGTTGACAATCGGCTAATGCTCCTCTGTTGTTTTGGCTTGTCTTCTATAATCGTAAATTTTTCCATGATAGACACTAGCGTAAAATTACTAGGGTAGGCCAATCACCTTATGTAACGACATGTTTGATAGCCTCCAGTCTTTAGGAATTTTCACATTATTGGGCAGTTTCTAGGAAAAAAAACATCTAAGGGTATATAAACAAGTGTTTACAGTATGTATATAAAACAGTCTTTCTTGAGAACTATTGTTTCAATGATTTTAGCGTGCTCAAATATAGTGGTATTTTATCACTATGAATCCCAAAATGTTTCATTGTCCAATAATATACCTGCAGATGCTATGAGGTGTTTAAATGCTTCACATATGAAACCTTTGGAAAAAGAGAATTGAGTGTATTAGCTTCTTCTTTTTCTATAATTTATTTCCCCCCGTACTGCTTGTAACACATGCCATCTCCTCTTTGATGTTTCTTTTGCTGCCTAAACGCCAAAAGCATCTCTTAGGGTTGACTATTGCATTTGCAGCAATATACTTCTTAAATGCCCTCTTACATTTCTAACTTACTTTTCCATGGATACTCTTGTGTTCTCATAAGCCCTGTGATTAGTTTTGGTTGTTTCTTTTGTAAGCATTATAGGGCTGCATTTCTCTATAATTTCATTCTTGACTACTTACCCGTCCACTAAGTAGTCCTTTTTTAATGTCCTATTGCTTCTAAATTTTGAAGTGAGCTTGTTCTGCATGGTAAGAAGTATGCCTTTAAATATACCCCATTACTCCTCAATCATCTCCACAGTTACAAGTTACTTCCAGTTTATTTCTTTAAGACTTGATTGCATCTGCTCAGAATTTGCCTCACTAAAATTAAATACATTGGAACCTTCATAAAAGCTTAGTAGTAGTCGTTTTTATTTATGCTGTGTGTAGGAATTCACGTAGGTGCCTACATGAGTTAACAGGCAAGGAGATATAATAATTTAGGCTTTGAAATATGAAAAAATACTGAACAAAAATAGACTTGCACATAGAGCGAGTGAAAACCAGGGCCATCAATCACCTTATAACTACTTGTTATCCTTTAACTGAACCCTCAGCATTTCCAATTTTCTTTTAGAATGAGCTAAACTTAATGAACCAAAGAGAATATCTAATATTCTTTGGCAGGAAAGATACATGTTAAATTCCTTGTAGTGTCTACATAAAATCTGTCTCACAGGTGATCACAAAATGATTTCTTTTTTTTTAAATTAAAATTTTCTTGTTAAGAATAGAGCTGTATATTTCATATACTGTGTGTGTGTGTATGCATATATGAGTGTGCGTATATATATTTTATATAAATATATGTATATACAGTATATGTGTGTGTATATATATATATATATATATATATATTTATATATATATTTATATATATATATATATATTTATATTTATATATATATACATATATATATATATATAATATATATATATATATATGTGTGGTTGAAATAGTTTTACTGTCAAATAATGCAAAGAGTACGCGACACGTGTTTCGCCCTAATTCTGGGCTCATCAGGCGTACACACTCATTGCACCCCCCTCTCGGGGAATCGAACCTCGGACGTCAGCGCCAGGGGCAAAGCCTCTAACATTGCGCCACGGTGTGTGGTTCATTCATTTGACAGCATGTAGATCGGGGTAATTACATTTATGGCATTCGTAGTCTGAATCACAGTCTGATAGCATGGGTGGTTACCTACCAGGTAACGCTTGTGGTTGGTTCAGCAAGTCGGCTAACATCCGCCACGGTGCCCTCTTTCAGTTGCGAGAAGCAGATCATAGAATGATTGAATAGTTTACTGTCAAATAATGCAAAGAGTATGCTGCGCGTCAATCATTTAAAAGCCTGTACAGCAGCTGTCCTTTTGTCTCACTTCCTTGTCTCGCAGGATGTTGAAGTGTCTCTGAGAAATTGTTTGTAAGTAGGGTGTGACGTGCAAGTAGTCTTGCAGGACTTCAGAGTGTCTCTCCGAGATGATCACATCTCAACCCAAGATTTTTTTTATATAATAGATATATTTATATCTATATATATATATATTTATATAACGGCAGATTATTCTTTATAATGCCAAAAGCAAGAAATCTGCATCAGAGACATGGAACGCAGTACAGTAATCCCTCGCTATATCGCGCTTCGACTTTCACGGCTTCACTCTATCGCGGATTTTATATGTAAGCATATTTAAATATATATCGCGGATTTTTTCTGGTTCGCGGGTTTCTGCGGACAATGGGTCTTTTAATTTCTGGTACATGCTTCCTCAGTTGGTTTGCCCAGTTGATTTCATACAAGGGACGCTACTGGCAGATGGCTGAGAAGCTACTCAATCAGAGCATGTATTACGTATTAAATAATACTCAAATATATTGTGAGCACAGGGGCTGTTCGCACCCCTAGAAGATACGGCCACTCCTCAAAAAACACTGAAAGATTACCTTCATATTGCTCTCTTCCTTGCTGGGCTTAAATGTGGCTGTTTTGTCAAGCGATATGCTTCCTGCATGGTGCTTCGCATACTTAAAAGCTCGAATGGCACGTATTGATTTTTTATTGTTTGTTTTTCTCTGTCTCTCTCTCTCTCTCTCTCTCTGACATTCTGTGCTCCTGACAGAGGGGGTGTGAGCAGGGGTGGCTGTTCGCACCACTAGACGATATGGAGCTCCTCTAAAAAAATGCTGAAAGGCTACCTTAACATTGCTCCTTTCCTAGCAGCTGCGTTGTCCGGCGGTGCTTCGCATACTTAAAAGCCAAACAGCCCTATTGATTTCTGATTGTTTGCTTTTTTCTGTCTATCTCTCTGACATTAACTGCTCCTGACGCGCACTCCTTTGAAGAGGAAGATATGTTTGCATTCTTTTAATTGTGAGACAGAACTGTCATCTCTGTCTTGTCATGGAGCACAGTTTAAACTTTTGAAAAAGAGACAAATGTTTGTTTGCAGTGTTTGAATAACGTTCCTGTCTCTCTACAACCTCCTGTGTTTCTATGCAAATCTGTGACCCAAGCATGACAATATAAAAATAACCCTATAAACATATGGTTTCTACTTCGCGGATTTTCACCTTTCGCGGGGGGGTCTGGAACGCAACCCCCGCGATAGAGGAGGGATTACTGTATACAGTATACCAGCTGTATACGTGGGACAAACATCTAAACCACTCGCAACACTCATATAAGAACATCGCAACACTGTCAGAGGGAAGGACCCATGATCTCTGATATACGCATATACAAGTTCAACCAGACACACATTATCCGGGCCATGGTGCAAGTATAATTCAAGGCTAATACTAAAAGTGCCAGAGAGCTAGATGAATCATGGCTCTCAAATGAAAATGCCATTAACAGACATTTAGACATGAACCCAACTTATGCAGACTTAAAAAGAAGAACAGCTAAATAATAAAAAAAAGGCTTTATGAGCAACACCCTCTGACCCCCACGTTATTAATTCCCCCCACCTGCTGCACCCCACCCCCTCATTTGCTATATATTGCCTTTGATTCTTGTATGTCTAATCATTTTCTTCTGATGATGACTCCTGGTAGGTTGTTGAATGCTTATGAGTAAAAGGCTGTTTTAAGATACTTGATTAATTTTCTTCTTTTATTGATTACTAGCTACAAATATACAAACTGTATCACAGACCTTTCCTTTTATATAAATAAACTAGGGGGTTCCTCCCTGCTCGCTTTGCTTGCCAACTCCCCCCCAACCCCCATAACCAACCCCCCCGGGCTGCACTATGCACCAGCCACTTTGCGTCTCTGCCGCTTGCTTTGTGAAGAGGGGGGCTGAATGCACCCCAAAGAGACACGGCCGCTCCACCAAAAACCCTCTTAAACAGTGATACAATGGGAAACAAATAGTTTTTTTTTTTTTTTTTTTTTTAACCTCCTCTTTGCTCGATCAGCTGCTGGCTTGCTGTTGCTGCCATGCCGCATGATCTGCATCTCGTGCGGGGCTTCGAACATTTAAAAGCCTGTACAGCAGCTGTCCTACTCTTTGACTTTTATTTTATAATTAGTTTATAATTTAAAAACGGAATAAGAATCTGAAAATCTAACAACATCACATTAAAGTTCGATAAATTCTGAAAAGAATGATACCCAACATATATATGTAGGTTTTAAAATAAGCCGATTTAAATTTATAAAAAATATGAAAAGAGTGACGGGTATTTACATGCTGAAAGAAAAACACAATTTTGCCTATCTAGCCTTCAGCAGGTATGTCATTTGGTACATCCTATTTAATAAAATCCCTCTGTGCATCCATGTGTCCATGTGTGTGTGTCTTCTGGTGAAGTGCGCATGCGCGGTGCGATGCTTCAAAGGCCGCCTGACGTGTCACACAAGACAGAGAGGGCGGGACCTATAAAAAAAAATTGTGCGGACGATCCAATCGGATTTCGGTAAATTAGGTAAGATCTAAAACATAACGCACGAAAAATCCAATCAGGTACTGAGACGCGGAGACCAGCTTCCCCAAAGAGGTGGGATTAGTGTTTGTTGTTGTGCAAGTGTTCACACTGAGGATGTCAGATTTGCGATTAACAAACTTGGCCCGGTAAAGTGTAAAGTGTTTTCCTAAATATATGAATTTTCATGATATTACAATAGGATGACTTTTAAAAGTAGATTTATTTTCGCGCACATAAAATTCGTTGCTGGGGAGACGCCATACATACAATAATCAGCTGCACGCCAGCACAGATTAAAATACTTGCTGGAGAGACGTATTACTGTGAGAGAAAATTAAAGGCACACAATACAGTGACGCATATTACAGCCACATACAAGCCAGTGTTAGTGTAACAGAAAATAGACAGTCCTTTGCCATTTAATATAGACTGTTTCTACTAATGTTTATGCACTACTGTTCTAGCGCCCATTATTGTAACGGGCTAAATGACTAGTTATATATATTTGCAGGTGTGTATATATACTGTGTGTGTGTGTCTATAATATACTGTACACATTACAAGTAGAGAAATGTCTCAGATGCCCTTACCAATCACAGACGGATTGGGCAGAGAGTTTATGTGAAAGAGAAGGTAACTGGAAAACCTTTTAAGGCTTCATGTCCAAATTTGTATTACATTACATCAAGTGTTCGTAGGTACTTTCTTATTTTTCTCTGACATTTAAGTCTGCCACATGGATTGCCAAAGAGAAAATAGGAAATCATTGTCATTATATGAAGAAGCCTAGACAGCTGTTTAAAATTTTTTTTCCAGGGCATTAATGTGCCTGACTTGTGTTCTTTTTGCTTTTCAGATACTGCAGATTTTAAAGATCTAATTGCCCTGGCACCTTTTCTTGCTAGCAGTATTTACTGTTTTCTTAATAATATTTTGTTTAGCCTTTCACGTGTTTGTTTTAATGACCATACAGTCTGTTGAGTCCGCTAAAGCTCTGTGTTGTGCACACTTTCTTTGTCCATTGCTTCTTTGTAAAACAAAGATTTGTGTTACTACCCAAATTATTTTTATATCTGTTAACTGTATTTTTGTTTGGTATAGTTGACAGTAGTAACTTGGTTTACTTCCAGTATGATTGGCATTTTTAAACTGACCTAAAATCTGTCAAAAATATACTCCATTTACTGTGCTGTTAAAAATATATCAGTCGTCAGCATTGCATTAAGAAAATAAGTTTCTTTTTGTATTTACCAGAAGATGATACCCTACCCTGCCTTCGGTGAGTAGGAAAGAAAATGGTTGAAGATGGTATATCATCAGAGTCATAGTCATTGGTTGACACAAGTTTATCATACATGTGTCAGCTACTTAAGTACACACAAAAGTGGCTGAACAACGTATATAAAGTCAACGACTTGTTGCTGAGGTATGCTTATCATATCTCCTTCAGCCATTTTCTGGAAAGCAGGTTTGAGCAGCTTTTACTGTTGATTGATTTTACTATTGACCCTTCAAGAAATAGAAGCGATTACCTGAGGGGAACCCAGCAGTTTACTCACACATTTGAAATATTTCATTACTTATAAAGTTTGAAATTCTGCCATTCCCATACTCCATTTACAGGGATTATCACAAGCATACAAAATATCAGTATACAGTATTTTAGTGCTGGGCAATGATTAAAATTTTTAATTGCAATTAATCGCATGATTGTCTGCAATTAATCGCGATTAATCACAGACAATCACAACAATCAGACTGTTATGCTCAAAACTCAATAATGAACTCAAAAGTAGTGTATTGCATGTATTTGGTTTCCAAATACTTTAAACAAAGAAGGTGCTTTTTAACAGCAGTATTCCCTTTATATAGTAGCAGTTAAAATATTTCTTGTAAATCTCAACTTAAACATTAATGTAATCAAATCCAATATAAAACTAAAGCTGTTTGCCACTGCCAGGGCATTAACATTTTATCTAGTTTGTTATAGAAAAACAAGTTACCCTCAGAGTCCAGAGCCACGATCACAACATTAGAACAGGCACCTTCCGAGCAACAGCAAGTTAACATTTCTAAATCTGTTTTTGTTTTTATCTGAACAGATACCAGCAGAAACATTGTCTTTTATCAGGGAGCAGCATAAACAGTCGTATGTTCAGTAGCAACTCTTTGAGGGCTAATATTTTTTCCAAAAAACTCAGTTTTTGTAAGAGCGCACAAAGCAATGGTTTCACACATAAATCAACATAAAACGTCTGTTGCTGCCTGTTTTGCCTGCTGTCGGCGCCTGTGTGCAGCAGCAGTGGCTCGACGGCCAGCAGGAATGAACGGTGCGCCGGCTGCCTGGCAGTCTTTGCGGTTGCAGTGAGACGCAATATGGTTTGTACCTTCTTGCATCGTAAATGTCTGTCCTCCAAGGCGAACGTTGCCAGAGGTGCATCAGCTACACGAACGTGTTCAGCACCACGATCAGCTGGGGACCGATCAGCTGATGCCGGTACCTCACTTTCGTTTTCGATTTACATCTCCTGATCACTTGCATCAAAATCTGGAGTCTGACAAATCAGAGTTTGATTCAGCAATAATACGAAAAAAGTTTTCCTTTGAGCATTCATTTTGGTATCTCTCCACATGCCATTTTAGAAGCTGTTTGTTCTTTGCTACTCATGGACGTGGATGGGAATCGAGGTCAAATCAACAAGGCTAATTTTTCTTCTAGCAAAAGCGAATCGAGAAGTGCTGTAACAAGAAGTTCACTGATCTCTATTGATCGCTAGCAAAACTGAGGCTTTCAAAATAATGACAATGATAATAAAAACTGCGTTAACACATGATAAAATAATTGCTGGCATTAATTAATGAATGCGTTAATGCCATAATAATGTTTTAACTTGCCCAGCCCAAGTATATTTATAAGATCCTTTGTCATCCATCTTTTTGTTTCTTTGTAAAAGTTAAGTTTTAGTATAAAGGAGGTGTAGTGCATTGATACAAGACCTGATGTAATTAATAAAATTTGTCATGTCAATGTTACATTTCCCGTTTAAAATGCACAGCATCTCTCAACATTACAAGGTTTGATAATGAAATGCTTTTTTAAGATTTAGTAATGTCACTTTATTATTGAAGTTTAATCATCCTTCTTTCATACTTTTTATTTTAGGTATTTCAATTCTACTGACAACAACTTGCTTTACTGGGGCCTTGACTATCCACCGCTGACTGCTTATCATAGCCTGCTTTGTGCATATGTGTATGTTAGTGTTTTCTTTTTTGTTTCTGTGTGTATGAGGATCCTTTTACATTCATGAACTAACATTATCACTATTGTCTATGTTGAATTTTAGGGCACATCTGGTAAATCCAGACTGGGTTGCACTTAAGTCATCACATGGATATGAAAGTCAAGCACACAAGCTATTTATGCGTGCTACAGGTGAGTTTGCCAATGTGCGAAAGTACAGATTGTGTCAAGTATGATTTGAAAGAGTTTTCTGAGAAATAAACCCTTCAGTGTTCATGTTTTATACATGACTGGACTAAATTACATAACATTCTCAAACCAGGTTAATCTAATTCAGTGCTGTTGGTGGGGCTCTGAGATGGGCTTGAGTCAATTGAAGGGCCCCGCTGGTGCTCACTCCCATACTAAGACTCAACCAATTTAGAACCACCGGTCAACCTAATATGCAAAATTTTGGACAAACAGGGCCAATTTAAAACTGCTAGTCATTGTGAATGTAAGGAGAAAATCCACGCATGCATTTGGAAAATGTGTGAAGTCACAGGCAGTGACTAGGTACAGACATTAAAGTCAGGATGTGGGATGGAAGAAAGATAACCGCTGCATCACCCTAAAGTCAGTCTGGTATAAAAATAGTCTACAAAACTAATATCTTATTTTTTGCATGTGTTACAAGAATAGTAAAGGTTTACTGAACATTTACATAGTTGCTTATATAATAAGTCTTAAAATTTGGTGATTTTAGTGGTGTTAGTCTTCACTAATCATATGTAGAGGTGTTGCCTCAAAACACTTGAACCACGGTTTAATTATAGGCTGAGATGCCTTTTTTTAGTTTTTATGGGTTTTATCTGGCTACCCCCTCTGCCCCCCTAAAAAAATCAGTGGACGGTGAGCAAGTGAATTAGTTAGTCTGAGCAAAATGTAGGTGTGTACTGCATGTGTGTGTGTCTGTGTGTGTGTTTCTGTGTGTGCTGGCGTATGTTCTGACCTTCTATAACCATGTGCTGTGTGGCACCCGGCTGGGGTTCATGCCCGGACAGGATGCCCAGGAGGACCGGGGGAGGGCTTGTGCCTCCTCCAGAACACGAGGGGGCGTCCTCCCTGGTTGCTGTGGGGGCCACGGGTACAGAGCTTGGAAGCTCTACCCTGTAGGGGCCCGTGGTCACCGCCAGGGGGCGCCCCGATGCCTTGGGAGCCCTGGACCTCAGCACTTCCGCCACACCCGGAAGTGCTGGGGGGAAGAGGATTGGGGACACCCGGAGGACTTCCGGATGCACCGCCAGAGCTTTCTCCACACAGGGGTGTGGCTACAGGAGCTCCTCAGGATGCACCTGGAGTCCATCCGGGACGTATAAGAAGGGCCGCCTCCCTCCAGTCAGGGGCAAGAGTCGGGAGGAGAAAGACGGAGCTAAGAGGAGAGGAGTGGAGGCGGACCAGAGACCAGGCATTGTGTTGTGGCCAAGGACTCAAGGGGTGATTGGTGCATGCGGGAACTCGGATTGTGCTCACGAACTGTAAATATTATGTATGATAAACGTGTGTGGTGAAACCAACATGTCTACCTGTCTGTGTCCGGGCTGTTCCCCACAGCTGTAAAATTCAGTTTAAGGAAATAGGTGAGTTGCATTAATGAAAATCTAAACTGCTGAAAGTAATTAAAGGAACACTTTTATAATGAGAGTATAGCATCAAGTCTGTGACACTTCTGGGCTATCGAGCTGGTCAGTTAAATAGCAGAGGGGTTTGTTAATCAGTTTCAGCTGCTTTGGTGCACTAGAGGGGCAACAATGAGATGACCCCCAAATCAGGAATGAATGGTTTAACAGGTGGAGGGAGGCCACTGATATCCCCCCCCCCCCCCCATGTATTTTTTTACAAGTTTTATATTTGGCTACAGTCAGTGTGACTACTGGTAGCATGAGGCCATACCTGGATCTTACAGAAGTGGCACAGGTAGTCCAACTTCTCCAGGATGGCACATCAATATGTGCCATTGCCAGAAGGTTTGCTGTCTCCCTGCACAGTCTCAAGGGCATGGAGGAGATTCCAGGAGACAGGCAGTTACTGTAGGAGAGCTGGTCAGGGTCATAGAAGGTCCTTAACCCATCACCAGGACTGACCTTTATCTGCTCCTTTGGGCAAGGAGGAACAGGATGAGCACTGCCAGAGCCTACAAAATGACCTCCAGCAGGCAGGCCATTGGTGTGAATGTCTCTGACCAAACCATCAGAAACAGACTTCATGAGCGGGGACAGGTGACTAGACCTGGGTTCAGTTCCCGGGTCACCCTGCGTGGAGTTTGCATGTTCTCCCCGTGTCTGCGTTGGTTTCCTCCCACAGTCCAAAGAAATGCAGGTTTGGTGCATTGGCGATCCTAAATTGTCCCTAGTGTGTGCTTGGTGTGTGGGTATGTGTGTGTGTGTCTTGCGGTGGGCTGGCGCCCTGCCCGGGGTTTGTTTCCTGCCTTGCGCCCTTTGCTGACTGGGATTGGCTCCAGCAGACCCCCGTGACCCTGTAGTTAGGATATACAGTAATCCCTCCTCCATCGCGGGGGTTGCGTTCCAGAGCCATCCGCGAAATAAGAAAATCCGCGAAGTAGAAACCATATGTTTATATGGTTATTTTTATATTGTCATGCTTGGGTCACAGATTTGCGCAGAAACACAGGAGGTTGTAGAGAGACAGGAACGTTATTCAAACACTGCAAACAAACATTTGTCTCTTTTTCAAAAGTTTAAACTGTGCTCCATGACAAGACAGAGATGACAGTTCCGTCTCACAATTAAAAGAATGCAAACATATCTTCCTCTTCAAGTCAGGAGCAGATGTCAGAGAGATAGAGAAAAAAAGCAAACAAATCAATAGGGCTGTTTTGCTTTTAAGTATGCGAAGCACCGCGGCACAAAGCTGTTGAAGGCGGCAGCTCACACCCCCTCCGTCAGGAGCAGGAAGAGAGAGAGAGAGACAGAGTTTGTTTTTCAATCAAAAATCAATACGTGCCCTTCGAGCTTTTAAGTATGCGAAGCACCGTGCAGCATGTCATTTCAGGAAGCAGCTGCACAAAAAATAGCAACGTGAAGATAATCTTTCAGCATTTTTAGACGAGCGTCCGTATCGTCTAGGTGTGCGAACAGCCCCCCTGCTCAATCCCCCTACGTCAGGATCAGAGAAAGTCAGTGCAAGAGAGACAGAAAAGTAAGCCGGGTAGCTTCTCAGCCATCTGCCAATAGCGTCCCTTGTATGAAATCAACTGGGCAAACCAACTGAGGAAGCATGTACCAGAAATTAAAAGACCCATTGTCCGCAGAAATCCGCGAACCAGCAAAAAATCTGCGATATATATTTAAATATGCTTACATATAAAATCCACGATGGAGTGAAGCCGCGAAAGGCGAAGCGCGATATAGCGAGGGATTACTGTAGCGGGTTGGATAATAGATGGATGGTGTTGGAGGGCAAAGCCAAAGGCATCTCTTTTTAGATTTTAAAATGAGAACGGGCCATTATGTCTAAAATGATGTCTTAAAAATGTCCTTATTTTTGTTGACACTCCTGCAGCAAAGCAAATTACAAATACAAAGCATCTCAGTTTATTTTGCTTTAAAAAGTAAAATGGGAGGTATGTTCTGTGTTGTGTTATGTTATTTATGGATTATAGAAATTTAGGAAGACTGAGCAGTGTCATGTTTACGTTTGATTGAATGCACAATCTTGACTATGAATACTTTTTTATCTGTCATACATTTTTTAAATATTTATTTGTTTGTTTGTTTGTCTGTTTTTTTAGTTTTGGCTGCAGATTTAATTGTTTACATTCCAGCAGTTTTTATGTATGCCTTCTATTTTTGTGAAGGTTCTTCGAAGAAGAAGGTAAAAGAACTTTCTTTCATTGTCTGGAATTTTTATGCATAAGTTAATAAATGTTTGATGTGGTTTTAAAATTTGATGAAAGAAATTTACAGCTTTGCAGAAATGTATGCCTTTTAACTTGTAGGCGCACTCTTGAGCCATGCCCAGATTCATATGGTCAGAAAGGACGTACACATGAACTAAAAGTGATGAATTTATTGCAGATAGAGATATGCAAAAGGCAGAACTCAAAATACAAAATAAAGTTAAAACAATAAAACCTGCTGCCCCTGTGGCTACCATAAAAGATCAGAACCTCCTTTTGTTCATCGCAGTACAATGCCAAGCACTTTCTTTATCTCCTTCCTTTCTATTTCTGTCTATCTCTGGGTCAGTAAGATGTTTGCCCCACTCTCCATCTAACTCCACACTTTTCTGGCCTCCCTAGTGACCCCTTCATTTTTACATTGGCATATTGTGGACATCTCCTTCAACTGCCAATGTGATTCTCCGTCTTTGTCCTGCAGGCTGTCTACTGGGATAATTCCTTCAGAGTGGCAGCCCAGTGTTGCTCCTGCTTCTGGTAACCAGTTGTGAGGTGGACACCCCCTCATAGTCTTCTGTGAAAAAAAACCCCCACAAAATAACATATTAAATATCTACTGCAAAATGTATATGTTATGGCCAAAGAGGGAAGTGTCCGGCCAAATCGGGAAATGGCCAATGTCACTGTAAATTGACCGGCCAATGTCCGATCTTTTCCTCGATTTCAGGATTTGGCCAGCCAGTTTACGAAATGGCACGGGGCAATTGGCCAAAGTCCGAAGAATAAAGGCATGAGCAGCGATTTGTTGTGCACTTAGTTAGTGCAATTGCATCGAGTGTAGCTTTGGCGGCTCTTGTTCAGAAAGCGGACGCCACTTGGTTGTTTCACAATAATCAAGATTAGGTATATAAATAGGTTTCACATTTCTGTTATCATTTTCGCCCTAAAATAGTGACTTAACATCAGGAACCTATTTTACTGACCTTAAGGTTAGTGTTTGCGCGAGGGGAAGGCCGTCTTAAGTGGCGTCCGCTTTCTGAACAAGACCCGCCTTGAGCAGTTTCTCGTGCAGAATGGAAAACTCACTTCTGAATCTGCATCTGAAAGTTTTTAAGCATCTTCACACCTTGAGTGGACAGTCTTACATCAGTGCATCAGATTTTGGCCAGAGAGTTCTTGCCACTTCGTGAAATGGCCGGCCAAAGTAGCATATACGCTGGTCATTTCTAGTAATTTGGACTTTGGCCACACCTCTTGGCCAAAATGTGAAACGGCCGGCCAATTCGGGAACTGGCCAAACTTTGGGTTTTGGCCGTAACATATATAAGTATATCAGATAGTCATTCACTTTTGTACAAGTGTATTTTTGTCCATTAAGCCGGAGCCATTTGTTTTCATTTGGAGGTAGCTGTGCATTTCTGAACAAAAGCAACTATTTCCAGTTGACTGTTATTCAAACATTTAAGTGTTTCTGTGCTTTTCTTAGTTATGTTTAACTCTGAAAAAATATTGTATTGGCTTTGGAATGATTATTCCACCTTGGGAAAACTCATTTTCGGAGTAAAATGTAATCTAAGGTTGTGAAATGTTTAATGAAACCAGTAGAGCTGCCCATTTTCTGACGAAGCTTGGGAGGAGACTCTCAATTAATTAGGTACACTTTTATTTGACAGGAAATAGCATTGATATGTGTGTAACTATTATAATGTTTTCAAAGAATTGTTCATCTATTTAGTTACCTGCTTTATCTTATATATACAGTGTAGTTTATGTGGCATTTGAAAAGAATTGCACAAAAAAAACTCAGATGAGGTCTCTCTTCTGTCCTGTAGACTTGCTTGCAGTTATACTGTGTAACATAACACTGGATTAGCATTTTAATTTTTTTTTCTTTTCAAATTATCAGCATAAACACGTCAGTCATTTTCAGAATTTACCGTATATACTCACGTATAAGTCAAGTCTTGAAACCCAAAAAATCGAACATAAAATCAGACCCTGACTTATACGTCCGTTCAAAAATGCGACACTTATTTATTTATTTATTTTTACATCTTCTTGCCTCCTCCAATCTCACCATCAGTTTCTCAGACACATCGAAGTTTGTTGCAGCAGTGCAGTTACCAATTTCTTTTGCTGCTTCAATGACTTTTAATTTAAAACCAGCTTCAAATTTTCTTCTGATTGAACGTTCCATCATAGATAAGGGATGCTGTTATGGTAAAGGAGTATGAGGGTGTGAGATGCAAAAAACACTAAACAGTGCAAATGTCGCTTCGGAATAGTTTGGGTATTACCGTATGGTCACGTAGGCACAATACATAGAAAATAAAGGCCCACTCTCTCAGGTGGGCGTTAGCATATCATAATCTCTTGGATCAATAGCGTGAGTTTTACGCATTCAACTTATACAACCGACATTATAAAATACCAGAAATTATATGATAAAAACAACTCCCGACTTATCTGCGGGAGAACTTAAAGGCGAGTATATACGGTAGTTTTTGCAACAAAGTGGGTACTCCCTTTATTTTCACTGGGACTTTCCTAGTCTTTTGTCAGATTTGGATACTTATTTTGCCATCTCAAATATTTGCATTTCCAAATATTTTATTCTGCTCATTTTACAAGATAACTGACTACATATAAATTTACAATATAGGGACAGTTTAGAAAACAGTAGCTTTGACTAGGCATTTTAAATGTGTGTTTTTGTACAGGTTCACAGATATCTGAGGTAGTGTGCACATTCCAGAAATGCAGGGTATTTACTGCTCTCATACACTTAAATACAGCTAATTTCAGGTTATAGTTTTATTATTTCAGAGCTGGGGTCTGCAGATTCGGTCCTGGAGGACTGTAGTGATGGTAGGTTTTTGTTCCAACCTGATTGCCTAATTGGAAACCAGTCCTTTTAGATAACAGATCTGATTTAATTTTATGGCTTGTTAGTTTTTTCCAGTCATTCTTATATTGTAGATTTTTTTTCCTTTCAAGGATATCATCCAGATGATGTGTAGCCTGAAGCAGATAAATAATTCTCAGTCCTTCACGTTTTTTCTCTTCAGCTTCCTTTCAAATACAGTATTTATTAAACCAGGTAGTTCTTGATGAATACACACAGATGTAAATTAGATGGAGAACTGCCGGCTCCTTTGTCATTTGCATCCTATTGCTAATAAGGAGCCATTAAAACTGTTAATGAAGGCTAAAATAAGTATTGAAGAGTGGGGAATGTTAACAAGTGAGACAGTGAAAATGAAGCATAAAAATGTTGTGAGCAATAAGTGCTTCAAAAGCAATTTTCTTATTAAGAAATTGGGTTGGAACAAAACCTTGTAGCCACTAAGGCCCACCAGGATTAACTTTGTAGACCCCTATTTTAGAGGATACTTTTTGGTATACAACTAGGATCCATTTAATTTTGTTTAAATTTATGACATGTTTAGTCAATAAGTACATTGTGATTTAGAGCCTCTTTATTCTCTCATTGTAGTTACAAGCATCTTAAGTTTTTCTTTAAATAAATTCCTGTATTAAATGCATAAGTATTTTATATATTGATTAAATATACTTTTGCATGTATCTCTGTTCAAATGGATCCATTTAATTATAGACCAATAACATCTTAGCTGAATATACAATATTATGAAGAAAATTTAGTAAAGAATAAAGCCGAATATTGAATAAATAATAATAAGTCTGTTTTTGATAGAGGTAGATCCTGCCAATTGTAATCTTTAATTATATTTTCATATTATTTTTGCCTGACTCCTGATGGTTCTCAACACAGTCCAGAGTCAGGCCTACAAGTGGTTATGCCATACCAGACTGTTATTTAGAAAATGAGATTTTTAAATCTGTACCAACGCAGTTTAGGACAGGTTACATTTTTTATATTTATGGAGAAAAAACATACACAGCTGAGCATTTTTGATAAGAGAAGTTATGTTCTTTATCCCAGTTCAGACAGTGAATGACGGTGGTGCCAAGAAACTGAAATGATTCCATTTTGTTGACAGTGACACTATTTATAACCAGGGATATTAGGAGATGAGCAGTGCCTCCTAAAATCCACAACCATTTCTACTGTTTGCAGAGTATTGAAGTTGAGATTGTTGAGAGTGCCAGTCGACCTAGTCTCCTCCTGAGATCAGGCCAGTCAGGGTGCTGTCATCAGCAAATTTCAGCACATTTGCAAATGGGTCTCTGCAAGTGAAGTCATCGGTGTAGAGAAAAAAAAGGCGAGGAGACAGAACACAGCCCTGAGGGGATCTCGTGTTCATGATGGGACTTTGTGATGCAGTAATAAGAGAGCATGCAACTCTGGTCAAACTGCCACACCATGCGTAAAACAGCACTAGAAGCTGAGATGTGCAAAGAAGAATACACATGTGCATCCTTGGAGCATGGGGCCTGTTTTGCATCTATTTAGCTAGTTATGTGGATGCAACACCAAGAGAAATTTCTAGCAACTACTGCATATTGCTTGGCAGTAAAGTTCAAGTTCACAGTTGTAGTTTTGTCTTGAACAAATAAGGCTACCTGAGCACCTAATCTTAATCTTCAAAATTCTCAAAGGTATCAAAGTTGAACCAGCACAATGATTTGCACCCTTGGGACAAGGAAAGAAAATCGGAGGAAGTGCAAAATGCAAGTGTGGGACTGAATATCAAGTCATGCAGATGAAGCAGAGACTCTTACCGCATAAAAACACACTTGGATGTGACTTTGAGATAATTATTAGCTAAGCAGACAATGCTGGTGGTCTCGATGACATCCTATTGCTTTTAAAATATCCTGTGTTATGTTTTCAGGCTTCTTTTGCGTTGAGTGTTTTGTTGTTTCCTGGACTCATTCTCATAGACCACGGACATTTTCAGTATCCTTTGAGATTTTCTTTGTAAAGTTATCATAATTGTTGTTCCAAATCTGGTCCTCCCTACAATTACTATAGCAAATGTTGACAAACTGTGATCTTCATAAAAAGATTTAACAAAGAACATAAGTTTTTCCAGGTTCTTCTCAATGCTCTCAACATCCCAGTGTTAACTTCGGTCAAAGAACATAAATTGTAGTCCTGTTTGACCCTACTAGTGTAATCACACTGGTCAACAAGCATTTTGCTACTGGGATTTTTTCACCTGTTCTTTAACAAATTTCATTTGCTGACTGCAAATCTGCAAACTGTTTTCGTCCAGCACGTCCCATTTTTTAGTTTTGATATTCCACATCTTGGACAACTAGGGTGACTGGACAGTAAAGATGGATAACCATTTTGATAAATACTGGTAATTCTACTAGGGATCCCACGCGCTTCTAACAGCTGTGAGTTGTTTACCTTATCATTATTAATTTCATTTTAAAATTAATTAGTGGAAAAAATATTCGTTACTGATTACCAAGTCTTATATAACTCTTAAGCATAATGACACAACTCAGACTTGACGCTGCAGTAGGTAGTCGGTTTTACTGTTTCCTTAACATAACACTTCATTTCAGGACATTTTGTTCATTAGATTCACCATTATTTTGAAAATTTTGTCAAGGAGATAGACAAAAACGGCAATGCATTTAAGAAATAAGTTTGGTCTCGAGAAAAGTGAAGCCAAAAGTAAGGAAGGTGTTTTTGTTGGTCCTGATATCCATGAACTGATGCTTGACGATGAGTTCAAAAGGGAACTGAAGCAAACTGAATTAGCAGCATGGGCATTTGTGCAGGTTGTCCAGACTTTTCTTGGCAGTCGCAGAGCAGAGAGTTATGCTGAGCTTGTGGAGAACATGCTGGTATCGCTTTCTGGTTAGTTTTCAGAATAAACACATCAAAACAATTTTGGTGGGACAGAGTTCAAACTCCAAATATTATCTTGATATACTGATATTCAAAAGTGTCAAAATGTCAGTGATGTGTATCTCAAAAACCTGACGTGCTAGCTTAATTCCGATTTCACATATGAAATCAGTGTAAAAAACTTAATAAAGAGCTGGTCAGACATTCCCAGTAGCAAACAAAAAATATTTTTTTGTAGACCTGTGTCATTAAAGTTTTTAATATTAAATGTTCTATTCTGTATTTTTCCTTAACAAGTAAACATATATAACTGTGTAAGTTTAGGGTTTGCTTTATGGGGTATTTTTTTCATAGCCTTACAGTGGGACATCCTTGGTTCGTTTGCCTTCTGTTTTGCTCTGAACTACAAACAAATGGAATTGTACCACTCCCTGCCATTTTTCTGTTACCTTCTTGGCAAATGTTTGAGGAAAGGATTAAAAGGCAAAGGGTAAGAGTCTGTTTATTTTCTGCTGTTTTGAGATGATTGGTGAAATATGTCTGCATAGTTGATACATTCCATACAAATTGTTTTTTCCAATTGTTCTTTCACTACCTGCTTCCAAACAGTCTGTTAAGAAGAATCTGGATGAGATATTGGGACAGCTTACCTATTAGCTAAACAAACAGAGTCGTCTCCTGTCTGTCAAATTTCTTATATTCTTATGTCTATCACATTCTATACATGTAGGAATTCAAATTTGCTCAGGTGCTCACTGTTTTATCTCATCTAATAATGTTGTATGATTATTTTAATTGTATTTTATTGTTGTTATCATACCAGTGTACAGGCCCCCCAGGAAATCCAGCTGGATGTTGCTGGATATCATGGCCGGCCTGTACACTGGTACTGTGAGTGCTGTACAGAGTGGAGGCAGAACCTCTGTGTTCTTCCCAGTTGATTCTGGGGTTCGTCAGCGGTGTGTTTTTTGCTCCTACTCTGTGCAGTGCTTGGATGGACTGGGTGTTGGGGAGGGTCGTGGAGTCATGTGGGGCATCAAATGGTGCAGAGAGAGTTACTGATGTTGACTTTGCTGACGATGCTGTGATCTTCACAGAGGCTCTGATTGGGGCACTCAAGAGACTGAGCGAGGAGTCTGAGTGCCCTGATAAAAATCAAGATCCAGGCCTTTAATAACCTCTTGGGCACAGCCATCAGCAGTGTGTCTGTCTGCAGAGAGAGTGTCGACCTCGTCGAGAGGTTTACTTACCTGGCAGTGACATTCATGTCTTTGGTGACTCTTCCTATGAAGTCAGTAGACGGATTGGGAGAGCATGTGGGGGGTCATGTGGTCGCCGGACAGGGGTGTGTGGCGCTCCCGTTATCTCTGCAAAAGGACGAAGGTCCAAGTCTTTTGAGTCCTGGTGCTTCCTGTTTTGTTGTATGGTTGCGAGACATGGATGCTATCCAGTGACCTGAGATGAAGATTGGACTCCTTTGGTACTGTGTCTCTTCGGAGAATCGTTGGGTACCGTTAGTTTGACTTTGTGTTGAATGAGGCACATTACCTGCATTGTGAGGGAGCGTCAGTTACAGCACTATGGCCATATAGTATAATTCCCAGACGGTGATCTGGCACACAGGACCCTCATTGTTGAGGACCCGAGTGACTGGACCAGGCCAAGGGGATGCCCACATAACACCTGGCAGTGGCATATAGAGGGTCATTTCCCAGGTGAGGGGGACAGGACCACGTGTATGACTGGGGAGTTGCCAACCGGGGTCCGAGCTGCTTCGTCATGGTGTGGGTGAGGCAACGAGCTGTATCAGTGCATGCTCCCCGACCTGACCTGACCTGCTGTTATCATAGTTGCAGAACTCTGGCATTGGCCATGCTTGAGTTTTAGCCTCATGACTTAGAATTTGCTCTTTAAAACAGTTTCTGATGTAGTTAATTCTTCTGGGAGTATGGGTTAATTTCAATAATATGACTATTCTGGGAGTTTTATATTGTGTCATTAATATTTAAAATTCACCATTTACTACTAGATGTAACTACAACATGGCATATAAGGGGCATCTGGCGTCTTGGCTGAACTGCATGACGTATTATTCTAGACTCGCAGTGTTTCCCGACCTCGGTCCTGGGTACCCACTGTGGCTGCACGTTTTTGTTCCAACCGGATTCCTAATCAGTGACAACACCTGATAATGCTGATCTCATTTAATTAGCTGGTATTATTTTTTCTTTTATTCTTCATTCAGAAAAGCACAGCAGCAAGGTTTTTACATTTATAAGACATTTAGAAATATTTCTGCTTTTCCTATAGATTTAAATGCTTAACTCTCTTTTGTTGATTTCATTCTATTTTGCCCTTTCTCTGTGCAGTTTTTCCCCTTCATTGTATCTTATTAATGACAATTAAAAATGAGCCGAGCAGACAGCCAGGCAAACAACACGGAATAATCAAAGGCTGTAAGTACTTTAGCATCAAACCCACTAATTAGTAAATAATGGATTAATTAAACAATTAGAGCACCTGGAAAAGTAGAATGAAAATCAAGATGAAAATGTTGTTAAAAAGAAAAAAATACATTACAGTGAACCCTTGTTTATCACGGTTAATCCGTTCCAGACTCTACTGCGATAAATGAATTTTTGTGAAGTAGGATTCTTTATTTCTAAATCGAATATTTTCGCAGTTAAAGAGTATAGAAAACCTGTTTACGACCTTCTAAATACGCTTTTTAACATTATTAGAGCCCTCTAGACATGAAATAACACCCTTTAGTCAACATTACACTCGTATTACCCAATATATTAGACAAAATAAGAGAAAATAAGACATATTAAGACGTTACAAATATCATATTATTATTATTGTACTGTACATTTAATTACACACACACACACAGTTCTTACACACAGCCACTAACCTATGAAGGCACGAGCTCAGTAGGAGAGTCTTCAGGTGGTGCAGCATCTTCAGCAGGTGCGTCGTTGTCTTCTTCCGCTGAAGGAGTACTAGGAGTAGGCAGTGGGTGTCTGGGTGCGCGGCTGAAGAACATCTTGATAGGCAGTTGTTGGCGCTGTCTTTTCATATGCGTGAGGAGGCTTTTGTAGGGTATTGCCATCTTTGATCATATCCAAGAGTTTCATCTTCTCCTGGATGGTAAGCATCTTCCTCCGGCGCTTAGTTTCATTGTCAGAAGGCTTGGAAAAAGCAGCACGTTTAGGAGCCATCGTGGGGCTTAAATAAAAGTTCTCAGAAAGCGCATGCGTAGTGACGTAAGCATGTATGAGAAAAAATCGCGATAGAGTGAAGCCGAGAAAGTCGAAGCGTGATATAGCGAGGGATCACTGTATTCCCATAAAGCTGCTTGGTGCATTTTAATATATATATATGTATATATATGTATATGTATGTATATATATATATATATATATATATATATATATATATATATATATATATATATATATTACCAGTTTTCTAATTTCTATATTGTTCCCAAAACATAGAACTTGGGAAATAACAGCTCACTCAATTAGCCCAGGAGTCCAATTAAAAACAGAAGCTGGTTGGAACAAAAACCTGCAGCCACAGGGGGTCCCCAGGACCGAGTTTGGGAAACACTGATAGAGTAAATTAAAAAACAACCCAAATGACTGTCATACAGTACTTTTTTTTCTTTAAATCACCTGCTATTGAAGTTTATATTTTTCCAGTATGCGGATAAATTTCATAGATTGGTATCTTTTCTGGGAAGTGTCCATTTTAAGATTAATGCATGATAGTTAGATATTCTCTATTCTGCTTTCCACCACCACCACCACAAAATTTCTTGTTGCCAAAAACATATTTCTACCAGACAATAACAAGTGAGTGATATGGCATAATAAATTATGATACCTATAGGGTAGAACTTCTGTCTTCAAGCACATAATGATTTTCTGCCTGTTGTTTTGCATAAGAAATTTCAGTCAAATGAATGCACTTAAAAGCTACGCAAAGGGCTGAAATAAAAATGGATACACCTCTCTACACAAAGAAAAGCCTATAACTTCCTCATAATCAAAAGGTAAAGAAATGCATGTGAGTAAAAACAAGAGTTGTAAGGAAATCCTCATGTTGATATAACATATCGGGGCAGGCAGGCCGAGTGTGGCTACACATGAACTTGCTAGCAATGGACAAACATGTGTTTTATTTATAGAAAACCTTGCTCAAAATACTTAACATACATTCAAAAGAGTATTAAGTCCCAGAAAGCCCAGTGCCTGATAAACTGCACAGGCTAGTTTTGAAAATATTACAAACTAAATAAACAGATTCAATTACATCTCTGGGCAAGCAAAAGACAACAAGCAATCAATGCTAGAAAGTGGCAAGAGTGGACAAGAATATTATAATTGACTAATTACCTTATTAAATATTTGTCTCTGTAAGCTAACCTAATAGTTAAATGGGCCTTTCTAATGTCTAGGTATGTTTCAAAGTAATGTGCCTGCAATGTGATAGTAGTAGACTCATCACTCGGCTATTTCTCAACAGGAAACTTTTAACTGGTAATTCTACTGTCCAATTGTGTGGTTGGTTCTTGATTTGTGGGGAAAAGACTTTTTAAAATATTTCATCACACTTTTGTCACAGTTGTTCCTTTAAACTTCTTCAAGGCAACCGTTAGCTCGGGAACTGATTATTCAGTTTTATAAAACCAGGATAATCTGATTTGCAAGAACACTTCAAAAACATATTATGTGGACTCCAATAGGGGTATGACAGCATTTTGTGCTTTAAATGACTAGTGTGTATTTATTGCATTTCTATAACATTTACTGTATGTAAGTTATTACAGAATATCAGAACTAGGATTTAAATGGTAAGTAGTTACACTGCTGAAATGGTGCTTTGGGTAACATGACCCCAAAAATGCCCATAATGTCTTTTGCAACTTGTTGCCTGTGTGCCTACTGCCCACCGCATAATATTGACAGGTGACCTGATTAGTAATGCCACATATTTGCCAAGCGTGCTGAGGTTTATTCTGTTGAGTTACTGCCTGTCAAGAATATCAGTGGAATATCCCTTAAAAGTGAATGCTGATGACCTCCTTGATGTTAATAAGTCCACATTACGAGTCTTTTTACTAATACAACAAAGATGAGTGCCAAAGTATAGATGGGAAAAGATGTGGATAAGGGTGGACCTACAGATAAACAGAAATGTTAATATCTACAAGAAAACAAATAGCACCACATTGTACACATCGCAAAACATCACTTGAATTGTTGTAAAAGTTTGCGTATGTAACAGAATAACGAAGGTCTCTCAGTGTGTCCTAAACTTACAATTTCCCCACAGGTCATGTTTTCCCACTTTTTCAAAGACATTGCATGACTGTCAGTGTTCATTTACTTCAATTAAAAAGGTGTAGTTTATAGGTTGATGTAAAATGAGGATCTACTATAAATAATAGAGTGACTTGACGGTTTCAAAGCATAAATACATCAAAAATAAAATTTGGCTCATATTGCTTTTTAAACACATGTACACCCACAGTGGGTTAGGTTTGCAGTTCTTCCTGCACAAAATATCCATAGTGAAAGCCTTATTGTATGCTAGAATGTCCCTTATGTGATAACGATGAAATGTAATAACTTTTCTTTTATGTTTTTAACTACAAAACTAATAAAGGGGTGTTTTGCTTGTAATAATGAATTGAAAAGCTTTTGTCCTTCATGTTGTCATTTACGCTGTATACTCTGTTGCCTTTAAAGGCATCATTCTCAGCAGGAAAATGTAAAGAACCCCTCTTGTCTGCACATTTGTTGATTTTGTAACAGTGTACCAAGGGCATTTGCTGGCAAGCACATTGGTAGATTAGATGGCTGGCAGATCGCAGAAATGTGCAGATGACACACTAGGTATGTGCTACTTCTCTCGCTCCTCGCTGTACAAATTTTAAAACTTTACTGCCGCTTTAATTTCTATTTAACGTGTGGTTTTTGCAGTATGCAGAAGAAGTTTAAACTCAGAGAATAATTTTAATGAAAAAAATTGACCCCAACTCCACTCCCTCCCCCTCATCCCGCCATCCCCACAAAGGCATTTTATTCTTAATTGTCATCTAATTCTGTTTTTCCGTGGTCCTTGTTTATCAATCAGTTACACTGATTGTTAGGATGTACACACCATTCTGAACCCATGCGTGTTTTGAAGGAGAATAATTTTGGGCCTGGTATTCACTAGAGGGTAACGTGTTCTGGGAGCAGGGTTTACATTTATTACAAGTGACATCACACTTTAGCAGTGTACAGAATGATGAAAGCATCCAAGAAAGGAGTATAAAAATGTATGAACCATTTAAAAATGGCAGGCAAGAAAAAAAGCAAGGTGCCGTATTAAAACATTCTGAACAGTGCAGTATCCCTAGCGCATGGACATTAAAAGTGCTGTTAGGATGGTAAGTTTTCCACAGGTCTGCTGCTATCGACAATTTTAAATCACGTCTGTCTTAAATAAGAGTAAATTCTCCTCCTCCAAGTCTATAGTGCATTTACCTTTAATCTTAAGCAAACTTCCTTTTCTTAAGCCATTTTTATCAGCAACCTACTTATATACTACTTGATCTGGACAGAGAGTGAAAGACGTATTTAGCTCTTGGAAAATGATCATTTTGGAAGCTTTCTTTAGCACTTCGATGCACTTCCCCGTGCACTGCTTGTAGGTAATGCACTGTTGTTCAAAAGTGGGATTTCCCCAGATGTTAACTTAGTCAATAAATAGACTGATTTGTATTTTATAGAAAAACAAGAGTTTGTCTCCTAAAATATTACTGTCTTTTTTACCACAGATGCTTAATCTTAAGCTTAGCATTAAATACACCGAGAAAAAAACATCCACAATATCCCCTTCTCCAGAAAGTAATACTTCATATTCCCAGTATCATTATAAAACACATAATTGAGTAAAAGCAGCTTGTTTCATTTGTCTTCAGAATGTGACCTCTGCATCCGTTTCTGTGACTGTTCTGGTGTAGTAATGGATTTACTGCTGATTCACACAATAATTTTTTTTATTATTTGAAATAAATTAGTTAATGCAATGCATGTTCAAAAAATAAAATTGAAGTGTTTCCATGCAATTCTTTGATGCAAAGTATTCAATTCAATTCTTTATTGTCATGTGTACAAGTACAAGTACCATGTACAATGAAATGCTTGCTTGCATGTGCCCCCCGCAGACAGTGAACATAGACAAAAAAACACACAATAAATAAATGAATATAAGTAAGTAAATAAATACAACCAGAATCCTAGGAATAAATTGAGACAGTGGCAGAAGTATATGTGCAGGTAGCAGTGGAGGTGACACAAGGTTACTGCTTGAGTCTGATTGCAGTTGAGTAGAAACTGTTCCTGAACCTGGAGGTGCGCGTCCGAATGGACTTTAGTCGCTTCCCAGATGAGAGGAGGGTGAAAAGTGACAGTGCAGGGCGGCTGGGGTCCAGCCTGATATGGTTCACTTTCCTGAGACAGTGTGTAGTGTGGATGTCATGGATCACAGGGAGCTGTGTGCCCGTGATCTGCTGTGCTGTATTCACCACACACTGCAGAGCTCTGCAGTCCTGAAGTAAAGCTTTAATCTTTTTTTACATTGTAGTCTTCCCATAACCTGAATTGAAAACCTTTGCCTAATCCAAAGTGACTGACAAATTCACTTATAGCTGCTTCCTTAGTTTGATATTTCATGAGCTATCTGCTGATGTAACTTGGTGAAAGTACATTAAGGATTTAACTAGTAAATGCATGCATTATATGTCAGTGCTTCAATTCTATGCCAAGTTACATTTCAAAGCCAGATCTGCCAGGCTGCAGGAGAGTTTTTACCCCCAAGCTGTTAGACTCCTTAACACCATGCTGCCCCCTAGGATCTTCCACATGGCCTCATCCACCTCTAAAAACAGAACTTTTATACATGCGAGCCACTGTCCTGCAAAGACAAGTGTGCAGGTAGACAAGAACTGAAAATGTCATACTGACCTTTAAGGATTTTGACACTCTTGGTATCCTTCTGCTGTGAAACATTCTGACCTGTCATTGTTTACACGTCTTCAACAACTATTATCATACACTGATCATTTCTGTATTATCTATATCTATTATTTATTTATTATATTACCTATCCATTGACTATATTTATGTATCTAGATTGCAAATACCATACATTGCATCAGTGTTCATATTGCTAACTACACGTCAATATTGCTGCTACTTCTTTGTCTTGTACTTTGCACAATGTCTTGTCTTGTTAGTGTTTTAATTTTATATTTAAATTTTAATTCTATTTTTAATTTATTATTTGCACTTCATGTTGTTACACTGTGGACCCTGAGCTTCGCAATTTTGTCTATCTGTATACTTGTATATGGTGAGATGACAATGAAGCTGCTGCTGGAGTATGTGAATTTCCCCTTGGGATTAATAAAGTATCTATCTATCTATCTATCTATCTATCTATCTATCTATCTATCTATCTATCTATCTATCTATCTATCTATCTATCTATCTATCTATCTATCTATCTATCTATCTATCTATCATATAGTGCCTTTCTTATCTATCTATCTATCTATCTATCTATCTATCTATCTATCTATCTATCTATCTATCTATCTATCGTTCACTTTGACTTAAGCTGAACTGATTGTTTAATACTCACTGTTGCTGTTTTTTTTACAGTTTTTCATTGATATGATTAAAGTGGAGCTCATGTTTTTCATATTTGTCTTTTTATTTTTTTTTTCTTCCACAGACTGATCCTGCTAATAAAAATTGCCGTGAGTGTCATAATGTCATTTGCTTTGTGTTGGCTGCCTTTTCTTCTGGACACACAGCAGTCACTGCAGGTCCTCCGGCGCCTGTTTCCCGTCGATCGTGGCCTTTTTGAGGTATAGTGAGATTGCAGTTACATTTAACAGGACTGAATATGTCGAGCTCGGTTTTAATATCACACTTGAGGGGGGGGGGGGCGCTAAAGAAAAGTCATTTTGTGGTATGGGAACAGGCATATATGGTTGGCGCTGCCTTTTTGCCTCCATTGTTATGTTTTTTTCCACTTGGTAGCAGAAAGGTTACGTAAAAAAGGTCATAAGATGAGTTTCAGTTTAAACGTCTTGGCATATATAAATCATCTTAATTTATTGCTGGACATTTCAGCACATTATTGGCAAGTACATATTTAACAGCAAAGGTTGGTGCCAATGTGACACACAGCAAGGACGTGTTTTTAAAGTGATTGAATCAAAATTTGATACTAGGCAACTGGGGGAGTGCAGTGGAGTGAGGAAATCAAATCCGCAGCTGTGGCATTGTATTTGGGTTTTAAAATGAATTATGTTTGTTTTTTTTTTGAACAATTTTATGACCTGCTAGGGTTTTGTTTTTTTTTTCTCTGGACCATGAAAATCCAAATTTGGTTTATCACTAAGGACTTTTTGTCTGTCCGGTCTTTCATGTTGCTCTAGTTTAAAACTATAATGTGATTTTGTTAAACAAGTGCAGTTGCACACAATGTGTGTGTGTGTGTGTGTTGGTGTTTTCACATTGTCTTTAATAAGAATGAGGACAGAAATGTATTGAATGGTTTTCTGTTCATTTACAGCCAGTCGGTGTGTATTTAATGTAATATCCTTCATGCTGACATTGGGTTTTATTCTACTAACAAACATATGCGTCCAGTTTGAATGATTCACTAATAATCACACGGTGGGTATTATTATTTGGCTGATTTGATTCCACAAATCTTCTTTTTTGCTCAGGGTTCGTGGACACAAGGTCATTTTGCCAGCGAAAAGTTATTTCTTGTTGCTATATGTCAAGATGAATTTTAAGGAACAACTCCTACATACTGTACATAATACAGACTGGAAAAATCCTTCATGGTTCAGTTCATATTCATGTAATTAAGAAACTTTTTTTTTTGACAGATAGACTTTGTGAGTCATATTGCTGTATATGCAGTTTATGCATTGGAAGAAAGTTTGTCTTAAGTTACATTAGTTAACTGAGGCGGCCAAGTTTTATCTGGCACAAATAAATCTGTGGGGGGCTAATTGAAGCATGTGGATCTGTGATTTTTATGAGGCTTTATTTATGAAAAGCTATAAATACTAAAATATTGAGTGTGAGTGACCTTACACCATATGGACTTAGATAAATGGCTTTTAGGACATGAGTCTGGACTAATTGTGAAATTGTATGTGTAAGCAGGGCAGAGTAAGTTTACACTGGCGCGCCTGACTAGCATTCTTAGTGTGGGGTCCTGGTTTACGAAAATGGCATCAAATGCTGATGGCTGTAAAATCCTTGACTAACTTGTAGGTGCACTTGTCTCTGTAGCCCATGGCTGTTTTTTCATGTGTTGCTGTTAGCAGGACAGTGGCAGATTCTTGCCCGCGTTACTACTTGGCTTATAGATAAGATGGCTGAGCTGTTGGTTTGGTAGGCTTGCAGGCAGCAATGTTCACACAGCTGTGGTCAGAGCAGCTGTGTGTGAGAGAGATGAGTGTACAATATCATATCCTCCATAGCCAAGGCTGTCAATTTAATATCAAATTTGATCCAAGCACAACTGCTAAAGTCTTCAAGCCTTTTATAAATCACGCTCCTCTCCTTCCGCTGACTGTAACCAAAAAAGGGCTGAAAACGTTCCTGTGTTTGAATCGTGTCCAGATTGGTGAAACTTTGAGGATGTTTCAAGTGTCAAATCGCCTGTAGGCATTGTTCTCTCACTTTATTTTGTTATAAAGAAATTGGTGAGGCTATTGCAATAATGCAACCATCAGGCAGTATTTCGCAAGCAGCTCTTTTGGCTTAAGGCAAAACTAGTCAGTGTTTTGTACACTAAAAAGGCTTGCTGGGCAGTAAAAAGGTTGACATGTTCTACATTATTTCTGCGGGTGAAACAAGATTAAATATTTGGCCCCTTTAATTGTTATAATCTAATTAACACTCTGATTTCCCATAATGCTCAATTTAGATTTATTACCAGAAATGTGCTACCAAAGTAATGTCTGTCTTCATCCACTACGTGTCATTTTGCTTTGTATACTGTAGTCCCTTTATATAATGAACCCCATCACAAGCTTATTTACAGGTACAATTAGATCATAATAGCACTGTGAGTGAGTCAGTGATGGGGATTCAACTGGCAGCTTGGTGATTACAGGGATGTACAGTGGGTATAGAAAAGATTCCCCCCCCCCTTGCAATATTCCCATTTTTTTGCTTTACAGTCTTAAATGAAAACACACAAACCAATATTTCTTCCCAGCTTTACTTACTCAATGCAATCTATAACATCCAAGTGAAAGATATCATAACTGCAGTTCAGAAGAATTTTAAAAAATCAAAAACAAGAAATCCTGAGATGAATAAAGGATCACCCCCTCCTAAACTCAATCAGGTGTAAGTGCCCACCATTTCCATTGCAGACCCTGGTCATTGGCTTCCTTCCACCTCTGATCAATTGTACTCAGTGTGATTAGTGAAGCTGTTCCTGGAGCATTCATTCCTTTGCTTGGTAGAGATACTGACAGCAAACAACTGACTATGGGTGGCAAGCCACTTTCAAAAGATCTCCAGGATAGAATTGTGGACAGACATAAGGCAGGAGATGGATACAAAAACATCTCAAAGGCTTTATCAATCCCAAGGAGCTCAGTAAGGTCTATAATAAAGAAGTGTTTGGTACTACTAGGACCCTCCCTGGATCCGGCTGTCCCCCCAAACTTGGATAGAAGAGCAAGGAGGAAACTGGTAAGAGAGGCTAACAAGAGGCTAATGGCCACTTTGAAGGAGTTACACGATTTTATGACAGACTGGTCATTGTGTGCATGTGACAACAATTTCATAAGCGCTCCACAATGGTGGCTTGTTCAGGAGGGTCGCAAGGAAAAAGCCACTTCTCAAGAAAGGCCACATTAAGGCTCATTTGAGCTTTGCCAGAATGCACCTTGAAGATTCTGATGCAAAGTGGAAAAGGTCTTATGGTCAGATGAGACCAAAATCAAACTATCTGGCCTCAATACCAAATGGTACACCAATGCAGCTCACCATCCACAACACACCATACCTACAGTAAAGCATGGAGGGGGCAGCATCCTGTTGTGGGGGTGTTTCTCTGACGCAGGGCCTGGGGCTCTCGTTAGGGTAGAAGGAAAAATGGATGGGGCAAAATACCGTCAAATTCTTGAGGAAAACCTGCTACCCTTTGCTAGGAAGTCAACGATGGACAGAATGTTCACCTTTCAACATGACAACAACCCGAAGCACACAGCAAAATTGAGTACACAGTGGATGAAGGAGAAAAAAGTGAATGTCCTGGTGTGGCCGAGTTGAGAGCCCAGACCTAAATCACACTGAAAATATATGGAAAGATTTGAAGATAGCCGACCAGCAACGCTCACTGTCCAATTTGACAGAACTTGAACAGTTAAACTGTAAAGAAAAGTGGGCTCAATCTAGATGTGTAAAGCTGATAGAGGAGTAGCCCAACAGACTCGATGTGGTCATTAAAGCAAAAGGTGGGTCAACAAAATGACATTGACATTGGTGATGAGATCCTTTATTAATCTCAGTAGGTCTTGTTTTTGATTTTTTATCATTTTTCTGAACTGTAGCTGTGATATCTTTCACTTGGATGTTAGAGGTTGCATTGAGTAAGTAAAACTGGGAAGAAATACTGGTTTGTGTGTGTTTTCATTTACGGCTGTAAAGCAAAAAAAATGGGGAGATTTTGAAGCGGGGGATTCTTTTCTATCCCCACTGTATATGCCAGCACTTGTGCCAATAGTCCAGAAGGTGTTCACCAGACCTTTTGTTAGTGTACAGTGCCAATAAAAAGTATTCACCCCCTTGGGAAGTTTTTACATTTTCGGATACTTTTTTAATACACTCTTTAATGTGAAAGTGAAAACATTACAAAGTGATCTAAAATAATTACAAATATAAAACACTAAAGAATTGATCTCATAAGTAATTAATATGACACCCCTAAATCACTACTGCTTCAGCCAATTGGGTTTAGAAGTCAGAGAATTAGCTAAATGAAGATCACCTGGCAGTACTCCAGGGTTTTCAATGGATTGCAGCATAAAATGCCCCGGTATGTGGAAGAAACAGCTTGTGATTAGTCAGTATGGTGGACTGACCTACACAATGAAGACAAAAGAACATTCAGGCAACTACCATAAAAAGGAGATTGAAAAGCACAAATCATGAGATGGAGACAAGAAAATTTACACATCACTGAATATCCAGTTAAATCAATCATGGAATTGGAAATCTGCTAAAGCAGGCCCATCCACAAAAGCAGAGTGATGGTACAAGAAGAAGACTAGTGAGGGAGGCCACCAAGAGACCCCTGAGAACTCTGAAGGAGTCACAAGCTGCAGTGGCTGAGATTGGGCAGACTGGCGGAGTACTTCACCAGTCACAGCTTTATGGGAGAGCTGCAGAGAGAAAAATGTGCAGGATATCTCAGCTATAGTTTGCCAGAGGCGTGTGGGACACTGTGAAATCAGCTAGAAGAAGTTTCTGAGGTCATCGGACTAAACACCATGTTACATTGTACATTGTCAGAAACACACAATTCTAGGGGTCACTGTTGCCCAACAGACAGACGTGCAGGACACAGCACCAAGAAGATCTTTAATTTCTTTTTCTTCTTTTAATAGTGCCCTCCAAGCACCACAGCCACCATAACACAAGTATATATATTAATCACAATTCTCTCTCTTTCTCTATTTTCTCCTCCACATTTCCCAGCAAGCTTTGTCCACCTCCACCCGACTCTAGCTTGCCTGCTGGGTGTTTCACCGTCCTTTTATATAGTCCTTGACCTGGAAGTGCTTCTGTTCTTCTTCCCACGTGACTTGCAACCACTTCCGGGTCAGATGGAGAATTCCAGGTCTTTAATCAGCCCGGAAGTACTTCGGGCTTCCGTTCTTATGACTTCCTAGTACTTCCGGGCTATAAGGGAAACATGACTCCCACGGCACCCAACAGGGCTGAGAAACCGAACTCCAAGTCCCAAGATGCCCTGTGGGAATCCGGGGCACCACTACGCTCCAGGGGAGCTGCCATCTAGGGTTTTGGTTAAGGCAGTGTCCAAAAATAACTGCCTTCCCCCATCCTTCTATTTCAGGGTCGTCCCAGCCGGGCTGAGCTGCCAACCGTCTCTCAAAATATTAGTAATTAATTTGTGAAGTATATTAATTTATGTAATTAATGTAAACCACTTTCCAGAGATCGGTTTTCTCTTTCACATTAAAGAGTCTTTTTCTGTTAATGAGTGTTATAAAAGCCAAATTAAATGCGCTGTGTTTCAGTGTTGTACAACATTAAAATTTGAAAACGTCCAAGGGGCTAAGACTTTTTGTAGGCACTGCAGTAGGTTCATAACCAGTGCAGCAGTAACCCCATAATAGGTAACAGGTTCTTATGTAGACCGAGCCCCTATGTCATTGCTAACAATTGTTGTGTGTCACATTAATTTTTCACTGCCACAAGCAGGTGACAGTCCTCTTCAAGTGATGACGTGGGCTGAAAATTAACATGCTGTTCATTCATCACCTATAATCCAAGATAATCGCTAGTGTGTTTTGTGCTGCTGGTTTTGCTCATTTTCGGTATTAGGTGGTTGTAGGGTGACCTGCTGCCTGTGAAAGTGCTTTGGCATGTGTTGTCTGCCAACTCGGAAAAAAAGTACACCAAGTGTTGGGATTATGTGCTTGGGTGTAGCTAGCAGCAGGGATATTACTGCTGTTTCTTTTTAGGAATATTGTTTTCAGCATGTAAACAGGCTGCTCCAGACAGCAAACAGCTGCTATAAGACAATGACCATGGCCAGACGAGTACACCAAATTTATCATTTATCTGATTAAACCCCAAATCATTAAATCTCACATTGAATGCGTTTCTGTGTGCCAAAATAATTTTTCAAAGAAAATACCTCAAACTCTAAATCACACAAACTAAATATGAAAAGTTACAACTCTCGGCCTGCTTACAACTGGGCTGTTCACTGATGCTTGGAGTGATACAGGACAGCAGACCTTTCATCAAGCTCACCTGATTTGAGAAATTCCTGGAAAACCTGGGTGACCGATCTCTGCATATACAGTGGGTATAGAAAAGAATCCCCCCCTCCGACATATTCCCATTTTTTTTGCTTTACAGCCTTAAATGAAAACAGACACAAAAAATATTTCTTCCCAGTTTTACTTACTCAACGCAACCTCTAACATCCAAGTGAAAGATATCAGAGCTACAGTACAAAAAAATTATAAAAAATCAAAAACAAGACCTACTGAGATTAATAAAGGATCCCCCCCCCCCCCCCCCCCCAATGTCAATGTCATTTTGTTGACCCACCTTTTGCTTTAATGACAGCCTTGAGTCTGTTGGGCTACTCCTCTATCAGTTTTGCACATCTAGATTGAGCCCACTCTTCTTTACAGTTTAACTGTTCAAGTTCGGTCAGATTGGATGGTGAGTGTTGGTGGTCTGCTATCTTCAAATTTTTCCATAGATTTTCAGTGTGATTTAGGTCTGGGCTCTGACTGGGACACACCAGGACATTCACTTTTTACTCCTTCAGCCACTGTATGGTCAATTTTGCTGTGTGCTTTGTGTCGTTGTCGTGTTGAAAGGTAAACATTCTGCCCATCTTCGACTTTTTGGCAGAGGGTACCAGATTTTCCTCAAGAATTTGACGTTTTTTTTGCCCCATCCATTTTTTCTTCTACCCTAACGAGAGCCCCAGGCCCTGCGGCAGAGAAACACCTTCACAACAGGATTCTGCCACCTCCATGCTTTACTGTAGGTATGTTGTGTTGTGGATGGTGAGCTGCATTGGTATACCGTTTGATTTTGGTCTCATCTGACCATAAGACCTTTTTTCACGTGGCATCAGAATCTTCAAGGTGCATTCTGGCAAAACTCAAACGAGCCTTAATGTGGCCTTTCTTGAGAAGTGACTTTTTTCTTGCGACCCTCCTGAACAAGCCACAATTGTGGAGCGCTTGTGAAATTGTTGTCTCTTGCACACAATGAACATAAAATCGTGTAGCTCCTTCAAAGTGGCCATTGGCCCCTTGGTAGCCTCTCTTACCAGTTTCCTTCTTGCTCTTCCATCCAGTTTGGAGGATCCAGGGAGGGTCCTAGTCGTACCAAACACTTGCCGCTTCTTTATTACGGACTTTACTGAGCTCCTTGGGATTGATAAGGCCTTTAAGATTTTTGTGTATCCATCTCCTGCCTTATGTCTGTCCACAACTCTATCTCTGAGATCTTTTGAAAGTGGCTTGCCACCCATAGTCAGTTGTTTGTTGTCAGTTGCACTACCAAGCAAGGGAATGAATGCTCCAGGAACAGCTTCACTAATCACACTGAGTACAATTGATCAGAGGTGGAAGACCCAGTAACCAGGGTCTGCAATGGAAATGGTGGGCACTGACACCTGATTGAGTTTAGGAGGGGGTGATCCTTTATTCATCTCAGGATTTCTTGTTTTTGATTTTTTAAAATTCTTCTGAACTGTAGCTGTGATATCTTTCACTTGGATGTTATAGATTGCATTGAGTAAGTAAAGCTGGAAAAAATATTGGTTTGTGTGTTTTCATTTAAGACTGTAAAGCAAAATAAATGGGAATATTTCGAAGGGGGGGATTCTTTTCTATACCCACTGTATACAGCTCGATGTGACATGAAGGTGAAGATTTGTGTTGACAAGCTTCAGTGCCTTTGGCCCTAGACTCTGGTGTTGTGGAATGATCACTTTGACAATGACCACTGAGTGAACAATGGCATGAAAAATTTGTATCCTCAAAATATATTAAAATTACTGTATTAGACTTGGAGAATTCTTAAAAATTGTTTTGTCAGGACTGGACTTTCAGGGTAAAGGAGCTTCGGGCAGGACCTTATGAGCTTTTGCAACAATGAAGCTCATTGCCTTCCCAGAGCAGGCCTGACATTCTACATAGGAACAGCTGTTGTTCTAGTCTTATGAAGTGCTCCAGGAGTCTTTATGAATTTGCCTGTACTGAGGAACCCACCCGGGTGTTTTCAGTTTCTTTCATGTGAGAGGTGGGCCTGAAGTATTCAGGAGCACCTGAGACTCCTAGATTACGCTGTAGGAGATCAGTGCTAGAGCTTGCAGATTAGAGACCTTCGTTCCTAGTGCCACAAGCAGGAGTGGGTGATCAGGAAATAAGGAGTGGGGCCTCCCATTACTGTATTGGGAAGCGGGTGTCAACACTGCAGCCAGTCAGGATGTAGAAAGCAAGATGTTTATCTGTTAAGCAGAATGCGAATAAAGATTAGTGCAACACTGTGTGTTACGAAGTGCATTCAGAGAAATGTTGGAGCAGTTTTTAATTTTATAGTAACTTCATCAAAGAGTTTTCTATCACAATTTTATTTATCACATATTTATGTCATGTTAAAGTCATATTAAAAATAACAGTGGTAACAGAATATAATTACATGCACCAGTAATTAGGGATGTCACAGTACCAGAATTTTAGTTTTTAATACCAAGACCAGTGAAATTTTATGATACTCCATACCTATTGAATACCACAGCAAGCAACGGAAATCCCATTTGACCGCTTTTTATTAAAAGTACCTCCATTAGTAATGTGAACAATAGTGTGCCTTTTCCTGTAGTAGACTGTAGAAAATATATAAATGCTAATACATTTACATTTTTGGCTGACACCTTTATTCAAGATGACTTGCAACATTTGAGAGGCGATTAGTTCCATTTCTTTTGTTTTTTCTAATTGGAGCACAGACAAGTGAAGAGACTTGCTTGTGGTCACACAGTGACAGTAACAGTAACATATCAACATTAGACACTGACTAGATAGCATCACTGTTATCTGTGCTATGCTTTATGATAATGGAACTTAAATGTGTTATAATGCTCATTTTGTGAGGTCATGTTGTATTTTTCCCTGGAAGTGATATTTCACAGAGTACATACACGAATGCATCAAGCTCTCTCTGTATAGCAGGTGTTCTAACAAAGGACTGGGCCTGGCAGACAACTGCGTGTGCAGGGCAACATGTTACTGGAATGAAATATTGTTTGTGTCTAAAATAGGGAAGAAACAACAATTTTTGGAATAAGTAGGGGACCTAAATTTAGGGTTGATACACATTACAGAAAAAGTACAACATTGCAGGGTGAATTCATCAGGAGTTTTGGAATGGGACTTTGAAGGGAATTGTCATCCTCTGGGCAGGGCTGAAGTTAATCGTCGTCTTGAATCCCTGTTTTGGTATTTCACTGTTTCAGTTGAATAATTAGTCATCCAATATTGTGACATTCCCATCTAAACTTCCTTTTTTTCATAGGATTTAAAAATTTGTATTGCCGCAAATATTTGTGACGTTTATAACGTGTCAGGTTTTCCATGTAAATATTTCATTTCTAAAAGCAAACCATTTAGTTACATACTGAACATCTGTCATAGCAACACCCCAGATCTTTCACTCAATAAGCAACATGCAGAACCCATGGAGCTCCATGTGAGCCTAAACTGGGAGGATGTCATTTAACAACATGTGCAGAAATAAACAGATTTTAGCAACTGAGACCTCTTAACAACACATTTGGAGTATTCAGCTGTAAGACAATATCTGAAATCACGCACACGTAGTCCATATACACATGGGGAGGACATGCAAACTCCATACAGATACTGACCAGGCTAGCAGTCAACCCTGAGCTCATGGTGCTGTGTAATAATAATAATAAAATACGCATTTTACTTGTAGACTGCCTTTCCCAGTCTTTTTTTTTTCATGTTCTTGCCTCCTCCAATCTCTCATCAGTTTTTCAGACACATCGAATTTTGTTGCAGCAGCGCAGTTACCATTTTCTTTCGCTACTTCAATGACTTTTAATTTAAAACCAGCTTCATATTTTCTTATGATCAAACACTCCATCAGATAAGGGATGCTGTTACGGTAAAGTTGTATGAGGGTGTGAGATACACAAAACAACGCAAACATCTCTTTTTAATAGTTCTGGTATTACCGTGTGGTCACGTAGGCACAATAGAGAGAGACGGAGAGAGGTTAGGAGCACACGCTGATACAGCGCATTGTCACACCCACAAAGAAAAAAAAGGCTGTGTGCTCCGTGGTTACTCTGTCAGGTGGGCGTTAGCATATTGTAATCTCTTGGACCAATAGGGTGAGTTTTCCGCATTTGACTTATACCACCGACATTATAAAATACCAGAAATTATACAATAAAATCAAGTCCTGACTTATCCGTCGGAGAACTTAAAGGCAAGTATATACGGTATCTATCTATCTATCTACTAGGGGGCTCCGCCCCCTGCTCGCTTCGCTCGCCAACCCCTGGTGTTGGGAATGACAAAGAGCGTGATGTATGAATGAGATATAGAATAGTGTGACGGTGTAGATGATGCAAATAGAAAGCAAACAATAAAGTGTGTGGCACAGTGTAAAGGTTTATTGGAAAATTTCTTTGTACACGCCGTTTAAGTGTAAAAGGTAATTCCAGGTCAGAACTTGTAAGGTCAATGAAGATGGTCATTATCGTGATCAGAGTCAACTTTGTCAGAGCTTAGAAAGAGTTGTGTCTCTCCAGGAAGTAATGGAATGACTTGGGTATTTATGTTTTCCACATTAATATTTTTTGGACATAATATAGTGCGTTGTGTTAAAAGGGGCATTTGGTCTAATGAGATTGCTGTTCCAAATCTCTCTGTAACTAAGTCGTTGCAGATAAAGGCTTGAGGAATTGTAATAATATGTGCCTGAAGTCCATCTGTATTGGTGAGTGTACCATCTCTCAGTTGTAATAAGCAATTGTTATGATCTGGTTCTGGACATCGTATCTTTTTTACTAACTGTATCTTTTGAAAGCAATGCCAATTGTCTGCGTATTTTAAGGTGCACTGAACAATAGCTGAGTGCATGGAATCTGGAAGAATAGCTAATCACTGTTTAAAATCTCCTCCTAATAAAAGTACCTTTCCTCCAAATCGAATATTATTATTCATAAACGTTTGTAGAAGTTTATGAATGGTGTTGAGTAAGTGACTTTATGCCATTGTACATTCATCAATAAACAACATTTTTTGAAGACGGATGTCACGTGCAGTGCCACCGTTAATGTTCATAGTGGATACCGATTTGTAGGATCTAATGCAGTTGATAAAGATTTCACTTTCAGGTACATCGTCAGTTAGAATCTTCTGTAGATATTCAGTATATGAATGTAAAGAAGGCAGTCTAATTTGACCCTTTTGACAACAACGTCTAAATGTATTACTTGTATTGCCAGTTGTTTCTTCAGGGAAGTGAACTGAATGACAATGATTGCAAATGACATTCATTAATCCGAATGAATTTTCCCGGTGTATGTTTTGCTTGTGCCGTTTGAGAGGCGCGTTGTTGCATGTGTAGTATTTGGGACGTGTTGTTTTGGAGCTGTAATCGATTTGCCTGTGCTGTGTGAGACGCCCGTTGTAGCCTTCCTTGCCGTTAACGTATGTCTGAGACGGGAGGTGTTTCGTTTTGAATCCGTGCCTGTTGCGATGCAGCACTTTGATTGATAGTTTGCGTCATGTGGATCCAGGATGTAGATTTGTGCATATTTGCGTTGTTGATTTGTTTCAGGGTGCACTGTTACAATGCGATGCAGTATTTGTGCACATATGGGAAAGTAGTATGGGCCATTGCCTTTTGGTGGCCTGATATTTACTAAAAGCAAATGAACTATTGTAGGATCTAACGTAGTTCATAAAGTTTTTACTTTTAGGTACATCGTTAGTTAGAAGCTTTAGTTGAGCTTTGCGTTTTTGGAGTCGAGACATTTTTTCTTTTAGAAATATGGATAAGTAATAAGGAGTATTGCACTCACTGTTAATATGGAGACTTTTCTGCGGTTGAACGGTTAATAGTGCCTTATTGTAATGAGATCCACCTATGCTGCATAGCCGTCTATTTTGTTGTTTCTTTCGTGTTCGTGTGTTTGTTCCTGTTATCCTTTCCTTTTCGTTATGTACCCGTGACCGTGTATTCATGACTTGTTTCTTTCTCAGCATCCGAAATATGGATAAGTAATAAGAAGGGTCGTAGTCACTGTTAATATGTTTCCTTTTCTGCAGTTGAACGGTTAATAGTGCTTTATTGTAAGGAGATCCACCAATGCTGACACCTATGCTGTCTAGTGTGAAGGTGCTGACGTTCACTTTAGAATATGTGGCTTTGGGTGTCACTTCTTATGGATGTGTGTGGGGGGGGGGGGAATTGTTGAGGATTATTGTTGTGCGAGCGTCTTCTTTCTTTTTGTGTTCCTGTGTCTTGTTGAATCCCCCTCTTTGTGTGTGTCCCGTCCCTCGCTTGTAGGGTCTGTGGGGTGGTTTTGTGTTCTTTTTTTTGTGTTCCATGGGCTTGTTGAATCCCCCTCTTGGTGTGTGTCCCGTCCGGTGCCTGTGGGGGGGGGGGGGGGGGGGGGGGGGTGTGCCTTGCTGTTGTACGCGGGCCTCTTTTTTTTTTTTTTTTTTTTTTTTTCGGGTCTAGTTTCGCGTGCAATGTGTTTCGTGCTTTTCCTGCGTTTGACTTTGCGCCTCATTTCTCCTTTTTGTATGTGCTCACTCCTTTTTTCTGTGGTCTTGTCCGCCACTCGCGGCCCCTTATCCGCCTTTGTCGCCCTCTTTTCTCCGCCTTTCTCCGACTCTCGCGGACTCTTTTTGCGCCTGCGCCTCTCGCGGCCCCTCATCCGCCTCTCTCGCCCTCTTTTGTCCGCCTTTCTCGGCTCCTCAGCCGACTCTCGCGGACTCTTTTTGCGCCTGCGCAGTACGTCTTTTTGCAGCTACGGCCCATGGCCGGATGTGCCTGCGTCCATCATCCGGTTTAGCATTCTCGGTTAGTAATATGGATCTCAATCACCCATAGTGATAAGGAACAATGAATAGGATTAGAGTGGGTTTCGTTGTCAGTTTGATAGCCAGAGGCTGGAAGGACATCGACCATTCAATGGCTCTTTGTTTGCTATTTATCTCTTGTCTAACAACCACTGGCAGACCTCCATGGCGCTGCAGAGGAAAGTCTCATACGGCGTTGTCTCACTTGGTGTTGCAAACTTCTCAAGTTTCTTTTTTTGTTTGTTTTATTGTTTTTTTTTTTGTTTTCTCATGACATGTCAGGGTTGCAGTCTGCAGTCTATCAGATAGTTGTAATGCTTTACCACTGGTGAGTCGTATGTTAAGCATGGCAATGTTAGATAAAGAAGGTTTACTGTACACAGATCCATTGGTTGAGTTAAATTTTTGTAAAAATTATTTACATTACAATTTTTTAAATAAAATTGTACTTCTAAGAGTAGTTTTACTGCACCATACTTTTTACTTTTACTTGAGTACATTTGTAAAGAAGAAGCGCTACTCTTACTGCGCTACATTGGGCAACACTCGAGTCGTTACTTTTTTTCCCATTAGATACGCTATATTTTTGCCAGAGAGAAGTCGCCAGTGGATCTACTGCATGACTGTTTCACCAATCAGATGTAGCAACAATAATCACATGACTCTGTTTCACCAATCAGATGTAGCCATGCAGTCACATGACCACGCACAAATTTCCTGCATCTGCAGCCTGTGAGAGACTTTTTAGTCATGCGGGGCTCCTATTCACTGCAAGAACCTTGAGAGCCAACTCCTGCTGAAGCTTAACCATCACTTCACTGAGTGAAAAACAAGCACAATTTAACCAAACATGCACAGACACAGACAGTCAAGGTAAAGTGAGACTTGTTGTATGTGCACAAGCTGCCTTGTTCTAATGTTATTTATTATCAGCTGTGCTATTTGGAGGGCAAGTGTGTGACGATGCCGGTCCCCTACAGACTCTTTTCTTTTCTTCTTTTCTTTGATTCCCCCTTCTTTTTTTTGTGCCGACCCATATATATACACTCCCGTCTCCGTGGGCCTTAATCACATGCCGCAGAAAGCCAGTGAAGCAATTGAGAACGATCGCACCTGCATGTGCAGTGTGACTCGCTTCAGCTACCTCATTAACTCCCCACGGTCGTGCAGTTGCGCCTACGGAGAGTGACACGGCTTTATGGTTTTGAAACTGGCCTTTTTTTTTTTTTTTTTTGAAGCTGCGGACCCACTACACCACAAAGTGAATATACAGTATTATACGGTCAGTGTACAGTATATCTTGTCACTGTAAGTAGTTTGCACTGTTCAAACATACATGTTACCTACTGTAGGTATTTGGAACTTTGTGTTATTTGTGCATCTTTATTTTGTAAAGATGTTATTTATTTGTACTCATTTTTTATTTTATTATTTGGAAATAGCAGAATTTGCACATTATTTTATATTTTTGTCTGTCTTATTACAACATTTCTAAAAAATAAATAATTTATTATGATCAAACAGTTACTCAGTACTTGAGTAGTCATTTCACCAAATTCTTTTTTACTCTTACTTGAGTAATTTTTTGGATGACTACTTTTTACTTCTACTCGAGTAATATTATTTTGAAGTAATGCTACTCTTACTTGAGGACAATTTTTGGCTACTCTACCCACCTCTGCCCACACTACCCACACTGAAACATCAGTACTAATGACCTACCCAATTAAAACTAAATGTATGTGTAATGTCGGCTGGTTAATATGTGGGTTACGTGGTACGCATCTGCTTAATCTGTCACTGCAAAGGAACAAACAAGTGATATACATGCAAACTAAAGCTGAAACTGTTTAAGTTCCTGCGTTCATTGGTATATAAAGATATTTTTTTTTTCCCCAATGTAAATGCTGCCTGAATTTGAAGCATGGGGTGTGACTATTTGAAATTGACAAACCCTCCATGGCTCTAATTTTCAAACTGTTCAGCTCTATCTATCGTCCAAAGTAACACGTGGCGTACTTTAAGTGCCTTTTAATTGAAGTTTGGTAAAATCTGCCTGCCGTTCACAGACGCTGGGGCATCGGTGACTGGTGGTCAGTTTGGGTCAATGAGATCCACAGAAGTGATGAGGCTTTGGTATTCATTCTCAGTTCTAGAAGTAAAAGGTGACAGATGGATGAAAACCCACAGATTCAGATGCCAGCAGCGAGGGGCACCTGCACATGCCCACCAATCAATGCTCATCTCTAAACTAATATTACAACTGCACGGTTTTAAATAATATTTAATAAAAGAATCGGCAACTGCATGCTCACATGTACTTTATGCACAAATACTAGTGTGGTGAAAATGACATGTTTTGATTTTCTTGTTTTCATTTAATTCTAATTTTTTTTCCATTTTTTATTTTAATTTTGGTTAATGAAATGATTATTTTTATCGTTGGTGACATATTTCATTTTAGTTTGCGTTAACGGGAATAGCAGTGCCTGTAATTGAATATCAGTCTTTGATTTTGCCGTTTTGCTCTTCTCTTCTTTACTTCAGACACACTCGTCACTTTAGGTCCTGCCACAGCATCTCTAGTGGGTTTAAGTCAGAACTTTGACTGCGCCATTAAAACTTTCCATTTTGTTTCTTTTGAGCCATTCATTTGTGTTTTGGCTGATTGTCCCATTTCATAGCTTCATCTTCATGTCATGGACAGCTGGCTGGACATTCTCCTTAAGAATATTCTGGTTAAATGAACCATTCATGGTTCCTTCAAGAACAGCAATTAGTATTGTTGCTCAGTGTCCTTTGGTATGTTTGTATCTTTGCTAATTAACTACTGTCCACCCAGAATGTTAGTATTTCTTGCATTGCATGCTTCATTTTTTTTCTCTAAATTCTCATGATCTGCTGCCTTCTAGGTAGCATCTCAACCTTGCATTTCTTTGGTGTACTTAGAATATTCATTCTTTCATTTTCCAAAAGCTCTTAGTCCAATGTAGGATTGCAGTGAACCAGAACCTGTCTGGTCAGTTACAGATACAAAGCAGAAACCAGTCCTGGACTGGGCGCTTGGCCATTTTAGAGATACGACTTAATTTAACCTTCACTTCTTTTGGATATGGGAGCAAAACAGAGTCAAGATGGGAGAAAAACAATCTTCGTGGATTGCGCCAACATTTCGATTTTGAACCATGAATCTGGAACTGCAATGCAAGAGTTACACGGTGCATTAAACCGCAATCCCACCTGTGCTCAACGGATGCTCTTATTCTTGCTAATCCAACAAGTTTGCCATTTTTTCCTCTATGACCCTTTGAGAATTTCATTATTTTGTATTTAGGTGTTGGAGACATGCTCACCAGTTGAGATGGTGTAATCACAAGGGGGCACCACTGAGCCCCAAACCCATCCATCCATTATCCAACCCGCTATATCCTAACTACACGGGGGCCAATCCCAGCCAACAGAGGGCGCAAGGCAGGAAACAAACCCTGGGCAGGGTGCCAGCCCACCGCAGGGCGCACACACACACACACTAGGAACAATTTTTAGAATCAAGCCCCAAACCACAGACACAAAAATACTGAAGCACAATTCGGGGTTCAAATAAAAGATTTTTATTTGGTTCTAACAATGTCTTCATACAAATAACAGTCAAAATGCACAAATCCTCTCCTTCTACCTCCAGCAGAATTTTGCCTGCAGTCCTGGGCAGTCCTCCTTCAGCAGTACCCACCAAACTTCAACTCCCATGCCACCCTGCAGGTGTCTTAATCAGGTTTAGCCCCAAGGAGAACTTTAACCTGTTGTGTGGGGGGACTGAACTGCTGCCGGCATGCCTATTCGCCTAGTCCATCCAGTATGGCCTCCTGGCCGAGCAGGAATCCTGTCCTTTATCCTGGCCAGGATTCCTGTCCTTCTTCCCAGACTCCTAAAATGCTTATTTAAATGTTAGGGAAATAAAAGTAGAATTTGAATTTCTTATCCTTGAGATTGTTTTTTGAAGATTAGCTAAAGTTTGTTGTGTTTGTTCTTGATGCTAACAGTTTGTTTTTTTGGTTTTTTTTTATAGGATAAAGTTGCAAACACATGGTGCAGTCTTAGTGTGCTGATCAAAATGAAGACACTTCTGTTACCGCAGACCCAGGTACAACTCAGGTATGCCATTCATTTTATCATGGTAGCACTAAAGGACTTGGACAAGCACAACAACAACAATATTTATTTCTAGAGCACATTTTCATACAAATGATGGAGCGCAAAGTGCTTTACAGGATGAAGAAAGAGAAAAAAGACTAAATATAAGAATAAAATTAGGCAATACTAATCAACATGGCACAAAAATAAGGTCTGATGGCCAGGGAGGACATAAAAAACTCCAGAGGGATAGAGAAAAACAAAATCTGCAGGGGCTCCAGGCCACGAGACCTCCCAGCCCCCTCTAGGCATTCTACCAAACATAAATGATCAAACTCAGTCCTCATGGCTTTCAGGCTTCACATGAAAGAATCTGATGATGATGGTCATATGGACCTCTGGCCTTCAATCCATCAATGGAGGGACAGCACAGGGCCCTGATCAGGTGCAGTTCACCACAACAGAAAACTGGAAAAAGAACACCAGAGAAAGTAAGGGGTCAGTCCGGATTGTGGAGCCGCCAGGAATGATAATGATAATTCAATGCATATACAGAATGTCAGTATTAAACTAAAATGAAGCTGTGAGAAAGCCATGTTAAAACAATGAGTTTTTTAAAGTGCTCCACCATATCAGCCTGGTGAATTTCTATCGGTCAGCTATTCCAGATTTTAGGTGCCTAACAGCAGAAGGCCGCCTTGCCACTTCTTTTAAGTTTAGCTCTCAGAATTCTAAGCAGACCATCATTTGATGATCTGAGGTTACGATTTAGAGTGCAAGGTGACAGGCCTTCTGAAATAGAGGATGGAGTGAGATAATTTAATGCTTTATAAACCATCAACAGTATTTTAAAGTCAATTCTAAATGACACAGGTGACCAGTGTAGTGACATCAGAACTGGTGTAATGTGCCCAGATTTTCTTTTCCTAGTTAAGATTCTAGCAGCTGCATTCTGCACTCGTAATCGATTGACGTCTTTTTTTGGGTGGTCCTCAGATGAGTGCGTTACAGTAATCTAGCTGACTGGACAGTGATGGTACTAAGAGCAACTATAGAAAAAAAGATGTTGTTAGTTTAAAGACAGTCCTCCAAAGGAAAGTGAGATGTGAGATTCTATGCAACAAAACTGAAAGAAAAGATAATATTCTAGAGGTTGGCATTCTCCAATTTTTTTTTTTAATTCAACTATCTGCGCATGGTATTGAAAGGTTACTGGAACACCATGACAAGTGTCGTTTTTTTTTTCTTTCTCCAGTAGAGGCTTGTGTTTAAATTGATGTCCTCCCCTTCTTTGTAACTAAATGGAGGCGTTTTCTAGTAGCAGCTGAAATAGCAGGTAAAGTCACACGTCACAAAGAATGTGCTTAGAAAGTGCTTACAAGAGATGCACAGACATTATTAGTTGGCACTCTCAGCTGGCCAATACCATCCCACAGGAGCTTGTACCCGGTCTCAGCTTCATTATATGTCTCTCTCTGTTCACATCCGTACCATCCCACGATGTACAAAGTGACAAGAAATGAATTAAAGTGTCAGCCATTATGGTTTACATCTCTCTATTATAAAAGAAAATCTTGAGACGAGACGAGACTATTGCTAAGATATTTTTTCAACTTGGTCTCCATTTCTGTTTGACAGCCCATGGCCACGGTCCTCTTACCTCTCATTCGTGTGAATGCTTTTGTCAGACACACTTCCTGCACTCTCACTTCGGGAAATGTACTCACAATTAAACGATGATCAAAGAGTAGTTTTCGACACAATTCAAAAATGTATTCCTGATGAAATTTGTCAGTGGTTATTCTGTATATTCTTCAAAATCACCCAATAAAAGAAGACTTATTATGTCCAAATCTTATTGAAGAATTTCATCACAAAGGATTATCAACAGCAGAAATGAGTATACAGGCAATCCTAGCACCGAGAAATGATGAAGTCAAATGAATTAACACGAAAATTGTCGATCGGTTACATGGCAGATTGACTCTGCTGAAACAATTTGTGGTGATGGTGCGGAACATGAAAATATCAACTTACAATATCACGAAGAATATCTACAACCGTTAACACTGTCGGGTCTTCCATCGGCCGAATTACTGTTGAAAGAAGGATGTATTGTAATGTTAGTGTATAATTTATGTCTGAGTGAGGGGCTATGCAATAGGACAAGATTAGTTGTGTTCAAAATTGGTCAAACAATTCTGACGTGTAAAATTTTAACAGGCGACAAGAAAGGTAATGGAGTATATCCTCAGGGAATAACATGAGACACCAAAGGAGATCTCGATATGCCATTCGTATTAAAACGTTTACAGTTTCCCATTAGAATAGCTTTTGCTATGACAATTAACAAAATCACAGGGACAAACATTCAAAAAAGTCGGTTTATTTATTAGAGAGAAAGAAACGATATTCACTCACGGGCAGTTATACGTTGCGTTGTCACGATGAAAGTCCAAACACAGAATCAAAATTCAGTGCGATATTGACGAGAAGTTAATTCCAAACACTGTTTTTACTGAAGATTTACAATAAAAGTGTAAGTTTAAAAAGTATTTGTGTGTTAATTTCAAAGCCAAACAGAACAAAAATGTATAACGCAACGAATACCTCTAACGCAACAAGAAACGCAATTTTCTTTCAGTTTATTACGTTTTACTATTTTTTACTATGGTTAATTACTCAGTGTAATGTAAAATAGTTAGTTCTATTACGCATATGTAACAATTCCCATGAAAGTAACAATCTGTTTAAATTGTACATCCGCTTCCCCACACGCAAGCGGCAGAGCCGTGAAATGGCGAGTGCATAGCGCCGGCCTGGGGGTTGGCGAGCGAAGCGAGCAGGGAGCGGAGCCCCCCTAGTATTCAAAATTGAATATTTCTACTCTCTCCACCTTCCTTGTCCTCCAGCGTCAAAGTGTGACATCATTTGTAAAACATAAATTCGAGCAATGCACGCCCAGTTCATGTAAAAGAGGTTGGAGTGATTCTTAAGACATTTAGCTACAGGCTACAAAAAGGCTTTGTGTAACGTCGCTGACTAATCACTAACGAGTCTTTATGGCCCATCTTTCCACTTGTTCTTTAACAAATCACAAACGAGGAAACCTAAGAAACAAGCTTATGTAAAAGTAGATCTTCTTTTTTGTTGGTGAAAGTGTGCATTATAAAATAAATATAAAGCAGAAAATTAAAGCCAGCAGAAAACAAATTTAACAGGATGTGACAATGCTGTGCTCGTGAACCATCGAAGTTACCCTGTAAGTGACGTATAAATTTGCATTAGCTACAATAAAACTATTTGAGTAACATTTAAAAAAAATGAATAAGGCATTCCTGCTTCTGGTAATCCTAACTTTTCTGGACTGTTTGATCATTATATTTGAATAGTTTTAAACATCTTATTATAAATTACAGCCTGCCTTGGCAGTTGGTGGCAGAATTGGCACAATCCAGTTGGTTCGTCGTGTGGTGGGTGTGCTTCAATGCGCTATAATCGGCACATGCCCCCAACCTCCTCCTCCCCCCTAATGCACATTTGTAAAACTGTAAGCAACAATATTCAAATAGCCTGTGGCATTCAAGTGGTGATTGATTGGTATTAATAGGACCAAAATATGCCAAGAAAATATTCTCCACACCATTGCATAGTGTTGGTGCCATATTTTGACCCTACGCCACAGCAGAAATTGACATTCTACAGAGCAGGCTACAATTTTTCTGTCTTCAGTGGTCCAGCTTTGGTGGGCCTGTGCCCACTGCAGCCTCAGCTTTGTGTTCTTTGCTGACAAAAGTCGAACCCGACGTGGTCTTCTGCTGCGAGGTTTGACGTGTGGTGCATTCTGAGACACTTTTCTGCTCACCACAGTTGTACAGGGTGGTTATCTGAGTTACCACAGCATTTCTGTCAGCTCAAACCAGTCTGGCCATTCTCGTCTCAGCTCTCTCATCAACAAGGCGTTTCTTTCCACAAGAACAAGTGTTCTTTGCACCGTTCTGAGAAAGTCTTGAGGCTGATGTGAATGAAAAGGAGATCCCAGTTTCAGAAATAATCAAACCATCCCATCTGGCACCAGCAATAATGTCACGGCCAAAATCACTGAGATGACCTTTCTTCTCCATTCTGGTGATTGATGTGAACATTAACTGAAGCTCCTGACCCACATCTGCAGGATTTGATGGATTGTGCTGCTGCCACATGATTGTCTGATTAGATAATTGTATAGATAAGCAGGTTAGGTACAGGTGTGCCTAATAATTTGTGTACATAAATATCACACACACATGGTTTGAATTTCAGCATGGGAGTGAATGAGAAGTCAAGCAAAATGACACCTTTTATTGGCTAATTGAACAGATTGTAAACATCACACATTTTATTAAAAACCCTGTTCAGTTTAACTTCATAAAGCAGTAAAATCCTAATACACATTCAATAAAAAATTGAAGTAGACGTTTACCAGTAATGCCAGTTTAATTAAATTGTAATGCAAGTTCACAAATAAGAATACATGTATTGTGCAAGCTTTGACATGGCTGCAGCCTGATTAATCAAATGTGAGTGGTAACCCTTTTAACATTTTCTGTGACATAGTTACCAAAGCTGACAAATTAGATTAAATGGGACGATTTGTAATGCTACTGTGATGGATCGTTGGCTGGCACAGTCCCGTAAGGAAACCGAGTGTTAGCATTTATCCTCTGAATGTAATGAATCTGTTGTTGTGGCAATTAAAATTCAAGACAAATTTCAAACCAAATGGTTTCTCATTCTTTGCCTTATTTACAATGGTGATGAAAATAAGCTTCTATATATGCCATATTTATTTGAAAATAAAATTGATAAGTCCATTTTTTACACCTTCTACACTGGCTGCACTCCCGGTGCTGCTTAGAAATTCTCACAGAGATGATACGTCTTGACAAGCAGTTCACTTGCATTGCTTGTTGATTGAACTTTTTTTTTTGAAGACAGTTGGGTGTCCATCAATAAAGAACTAAAATATGAAGAAAGCAGGAAATGCACACATACTTGAAAAATGGGGGAGCTAATGAAGTTCTGTGTGCAACTTCAAGCCCAATGATATGTGAAGAAATGTGTGAGTTTTACCAGAATGGCCAAGCAGAGACCTGTCTAGAAGTACAAAGTGGTAAAGTAGCTGTGCATGGCCTTGTTTTTCTATGTTTTACTGTATCTGGGTACATTTATATCCAACCTTTAAAAAAGAATCCTATAGTTTGAAAAGTTTGGAATGTTAATGACTTTTTTTTTCTTCTTGCCAGTTTCGCTGCAACTCTTCTGGCTGCTTTGCCTTCCTGTACAAAACTGATATTCCAGCCCACCATCAGTGGCTTCAGGCTGTCCTTGGTACGTATCGCATGCTTTACTGCTGACTTTCACTAACTGACGTACAGTACCTATCATTTAACTCTACAACATTATTAGTTTACTCTAAGTGAGTTTACTTCTGAGTTACGCAAAATATTCAAAATAAATGGACTTCAAAAGAGACAGGCGCCCTGTAGTCCGCTTACTCAACTGTTGGTTAATTGTGGTATGGATCTGGTTTCAGGATCTTCTAAATAATGGCAATGTACATATTTAGTCAGGATTGGCCTGGAGTGACAAGTGATGCTAGGTGAGGTGATGTGTTGAGTATTTTACAGAAACTGTAATTATTTTCACAATTCTTCTTTTTCGGGAGGTCACTCCGTTCTTTTATTGTGGTTTATTATATTTAGGGCAAAACACCAAAGATTCCCGTGAATTTTGTTTTTTTAAGTATATGGTCTTTTTTTGTTCCTTATTTCCTATGTGGTTGAAATTTGACAGAAACACAAAACATTCATTAGGCTGTCAATTGTATTATATAATTTTCTTTGTATTTTTATTGAAAAGCTAGAGCAGAGCAGCCATGTTTACTCCTAGAAAACAGCAAGAAAAACTGACAGATCAAAATCAAAACTTTACCACTGTGACCACACGTGTGAGGGGAAAGCAAACCAAACTTTTACAAAAGTGCAGATAATTATTGATTTACTATTATGCATTTGTGTGTGTGTATACGCATTGTAAAAGATAGCCCGGCCACAGACAGACACGACACCAAAATGTCCAAAACACACACGTCTATTCCACACTGTTTACATGATTGCTCAGTCCTTGGTCCTTTCGGCCACCTCCACTCCTCTCTCGCAAGCTCCATCTTCTTCCACTCGGCTCCAGCTCTCTGAATGGACTGAGGCGGTCCCTTTTATAATGCCCCAGATGTGCTCCAGGTGCCCGATGACGAACCTCTGGCAGCACTCCCCAGTGTGGCAGAAGTGCCGCCCTTGCACCTGGAAGCACTCCAGGCATACACCATCCCTGGTCCGGCAGCACTTCCTGGTGTGGCGGAAGCACTGTCCTCCAGGGCTCTCGGACCGTCCAGGTGCCCAGGAAAGAATAGTGCCGCTCTCCCGGTCCATCCTTCCTCCAGGTGTCCCGGTGGGGCAGGATCCCTGGTCGTCTGCCACAGCATATATACATACATACATACAAACATAGATATAAGTGTGTATATATATTGTGATTGACGGCCAGGAACCCTGCCCCGCCGGGATGCCTGGAGGAAGGAGAGACCAGGAGAGCAGCACTTCTCTTTCCTGGGCACCTGGACGGTCCGAGAGCCCTAGAGGACAGTGCTTCCGCCACACCAGGAAGTGCTGACAGACCAGGGGTGGTGTATGCCTGGAGTACTTCCGGGTGCAAGGGCAGCACTTCCGCCACACTAGGGAGTGCTGCTGGAAGTTCATCATCAGGCAACTGGAGTACATCCGGGGTGTTATAAAAGGGGCTGCCTCAGTCCATTCGGGGAGCCGGAGTCGGGTGGAAGAGGACGGAGCTTGCAAGGCAGGAGTGGAGGCGGCCCGAAGGACCAAGGACTGAGTGCTAAATTGTAAATAGTTGTGTAAATAGTATAATAAACGTGTGTTGTGGACATTGTGGTATCGTGTCTGTCTGTGGCCGGGCTAGCTCTTACAATATACAGTGCATCCGGAAAGTATTCACAGCGCATCACTTTTTCTACATCTTGTTATCTTACAGCCTCATTCCAAAATGGATTAAATTCATTTTTTTCCTCAGAATTCTACACACAACACCCCATAATGACAACGTGACAAATGTTTACTTAAGATTTTTGCAAATTTATTAAAAATAAAAAAACTGAGAAATCACATGTACATAAGTATTCACAGCCTTTGCTCAATACTTTGTCGATGCACCTTTGGCAGCAATTCCAGCCTCAAGTCTTGTTGAATATGATGCCACAAGCTTTGCACACCTATCCTTGGCCAGTTTCGCCCATTCCTCTTTGCAGCACCTCTCAAGCTCCATCAGGTTGGATGGGAAGCGTCGGTGCACAGCCATTTTAAGATCTCTCCAGAGATGTTCAATCGGATTCAAGTCTGGGCTCTGGCTGGGCCACTCAAGGACATTCACAGAGTTGTCCTGAAGCCACTCCTTTGATATCATGGCTGTGTGCTTAGGGTCGTTGTCCTGCTGAAAGATGAACCGTCGCCCCAGTCTGAGGTCAAGAGCGCTCTGGAGCAGGTTTTCATCCAGGATGTCTCTGTACATTGCTGCAGTCATCCTTCCCTTTATCCTGACTAGTCTCCCAGTTCCTGCCGCTGAAAAACATCACCATGTTTCACTGTAGGGATGGTGCCAGGTTTCCTCCAAACATGACGGCTGGCATTCACACCAAAGAGTTCAATCTTTGTCTCATCAGACCAGAGAATTTTCTTTCTCATGGTCTGAGAGTCCTTCAGGTGCCTTTTGGCAAACTCCAGGCGGGCTGCCATGTGCCTTTTACTAAGGAGTGGCTTCCGTCTGGCCACTCTACCATACAGGCCTGATTGGTGGATTGCTGCAGAGATGGTTGTCCTTCTGGAAGGTTCTCCTCTCTCCACAGAGGACCTCTGGAGCTCTGACAGAGTGACCATCGGGTTCTTGGTCACCTCCCTGACTAAGGCCCTTCTCCCCCGATCACTCAGTTTAGATGGCCGGCCAGCTCTAGGAAGAGTCCTGGTGGGTTTCGAACTTCTTCCACTTACAGATGATGGAGGCCACTGTGCTCATTGGGACCTTCAAAGCAGCAGAAATGTTTCTGTAACCTTCCCCAGATTTGTGCCTCGAGACAATCCTGTCTCGGAGGTCTACAGACAATTCCTTTGACTTAATGCTTGGTTTGTGCTCTGACATGAACTGTCAACTGCGGGACCTTATATAGACAGGTGTGTGCCTTTCCAAATCATGTCCAGTCAACTGAATTTACCACAGGTGGACTCCAATGAAGCTGCAGAAACATCTCAAGGATGATCAGTGGAAACAGGATGCACCTGAGCTCAATTTTGAGCTTCATGGCAAAGGCTGTGAATACTTATGTACATGTGCTTTCTCAGTGTTTTTATTTTTAATAAATTTGCAAAAATCTCAAGTAAACTTTTTTTCACATTGTCATTATGGGGTGTTGTGTATAGAATTCTAAGGAAAAAAATGAATTTAATCCATTTTGGAATAAGGCTGTAACATAACAAAATGTGGAAAAGGTGATGCGCTGTGAATACTTTCTGGATGCACTGTATGTATATATATATATATATATATATATATATATATATATATATATATATATACTAGCAAAAAAAAAGAAGTAGTGTGTTAAAGAGGTTATGAAAAAGTAAAGGAAACATTTTAAAAATAACGTAACATGATTGTCAATGTAATTGTGTTGTCATTGTTATGAGTGTTGCTGTCATATATATATATATATATATATATATATATATATATATGTGTGTTATATATTATATATATATATGTATGTTTTATATATATATATATACTATATATATATGTGTGTGGTATATATATATATATATATACTATATAGTATATATATATATATATGTATGTATATATATATGTACAGTGG